>NW_015115859.1:0-33663 GCF_001443285.1 Poecilia latipinna
TATATATATATATTCTTGGAGAAGAGAAATAAAATGCAAACATTTGTGTGTGGGGGGAGTTGAGAGAAGATGTACAAGGGGTTTACATGCAGATCTGATTGGTCAGGTTTTACTTTTATAATAGAGTGTTAGAGCCACTGTAGATAGGGAAAACAAAAAATGTCGGAAAGTTGAGGGGGGAAAAAAAACAAGAAAATTTCAAACTAAAAAAATCCCAAAAGTCAAACATTTTCAACTTTTGAAACTCAGAAGTTTTCATGTCTTTTTCTAGAAAATTACTGAGATTTATCTAAAATCGTTTGAGTTTTTTCAATATTTGACTTTTTTTGGCAGAAAATTTACTCTACAATCGCCCTAATACTCCGCCTTTACTTCCTGAACTTACTTATCTAACATTTTCAGTCACTGAGATAACCACATCAACTAATAACCTTTGCGTAACTAAGATGAGATTCTCAATCAGTTTTCAATCGCAAAGTTGAAAAGTTCACGTAGAAATTGCTACGTTTACTGCTCAGCCTAAAGCGGTCAGATTTTCAAAGGAAACAAGGAATCGCTTGATTAGCAGGAAATTATATGCTCTCTTTTTTTCTTTGTAAACTCATTTTCTTAACCTCTGGTGTCTGGGACAATTGTCTTAAAAAAATACAGGAAAAGGAACATTTAGCAGGTCAAACACACACACACACACACACAGAGACGTATGTGTGTTTTAACATTTTTCATAGCGTGTGTCCCAGTTTTCAAAATATACTATGTTGTGAGGACCATTGCTCCTTAGGCCACAGCTGATGTGGGTGTGTTTAGTATTAAGGTATGAATTGAGTTTGAGTTAGTATTAGAGTTAAACATGTACTGGTTATGGTTAGGTTTAGGCTGTAGAAATGACTGAAAACTGACGGGAAGTCGATGCAAAGTCCTTGTGAATATAGAAACATCTGTGTGTGTGTGTGTGTGTGTGCGTGTGTGTCAGCACAGCTCTCCAGAGTCAATTTAAGCAGTGTGAGATCATAAACCCAGTCAATTAGTCCCTATAAAGACACCGGCTCACACTTCATAAATCATCTCAGGGTTTGGGCTGAGGTATAATTAAAGGGACTCAAACTGGTCCAGGCTGCTTATGCAGGCTTAAAACAGCATGGAGAAGCATTTAAGGATAATCCAGGTCTGGATAAGAGTAGACCGAAGTTTGCTTCCAGACGGTCTTTCCTATTCTAAAATAAAAGTTAACTTTTTTTTTTTTTAGATTTAACTTTCAAATAAGTATATAAAAAAGGTAACGAACATAGATAAACTAACTCCACCATGTTGGAATAATGTTTGGACGCTCTTGATAAAGACATGAAATATCTTGAATATTGTTTTAGTGACGTGAGATCTAGTGCCAAGAGATAATGTTAACCTCCACAGAAATATTTGAACATTGCCGTCATTTTACCCATTAACGAGTAAATTAGGGTCGATGGTTGTAAAAATGGAGTGTTCCATCGTTCTTTTACAGAAGGAGTGACTCTCGGACCACGCACATGGAAATGCTTTCAGTGAGAAAACCCACAACTCTTTTGGAAAACATCCCAGACAAACTGCATGTTGAATTTTCAGTTGATCTTTGTCTCATGTTAAAAACTGTTTGATAATTTGAAACATTTAACATTGAAATGAGTTCTGTGTCCTCTCTGGCACTACCTAGCTTGCTTCCTTTCTAGCTTTCTACCTAGCTTCCCTCCTTCTTAGGATACTTCCTATCTAGGCTCCTTCCTTCTTAGCTTATTTTCTTACTTCCTCTCTTCCTAATTTCCTTCCTATCTAGGGCCCTTCCTTCCTAGATTCTTTCCCTTGCTTCCTTTCTACCTAGCCTCCTTCCTTTATTATTTTCATCTTTTCTAGATTCCATCACTCCTACCGACTCTCCTTTCTTGCTTGTTTCCTTCCTTCTCTGCTTTATTCCTACACTGCTTCCTTCCTATATAGCTTAGTTCCTCCCTTTCTTCCCATCTACATTCCCATCTATCTTCCTTCCGGCACAAACATAATAATATGCTCCAAATCTGAACATAACCGAAAAGAAGCAGTTGTAAAGAAGTTGAAATATATCCTTTAAACTTCATAGTCATCTTGATAATAGTTTACATTCCTTGATTTTTGTTGAGTACTCGTAATAATGCATCAGCTCTTAATACTTAAATGTGCACTCTCATAAGTACACACTTCAGTATGCGTGTGAACATGCACAAATATGTGCTGTTTTGCTCTGGGCTCTGCTTCAGCATGACTTGGTCATGAACGAAACACTTCGGCCTCGTTTCTGCTCCATATGACAGGACTTGACAGATGTTGAGGCACAGCTGCATTACTAAAGTGCCTCCGAATTGTTTGGAAATGTCTTTGCTGTCGCCATGCCAGCATCCAGTTAAAAAGCCTAAGGAAAACTTCCCGCATACAGAAGACGGAACATCTGTGTTACTGAAGGGCAATACACAAGACACCCGCAGCTCTTGGAGTAGACACTTGGTCTTAGCAGTAGCCAGTCCAAAAGGTTAGCCAATTTGCCTTACAGCGAATGGAGCCGAGCGACTCGTCCTGTATTGTCATCCAAACGCTGGCTATTCACCGAATCCCGATTCTCTCTTTAAATGAAGTTGGAGCTTCAATTAGCAGGTTCGTGAATGGCTGACAGAAACAAATGTGAAACAGTATATTACTGTACATTAAAGGCCCTTTTAAGACCGTCGATGCCCAGCTATGTCACCGAAACAAAAGCGTGATGAACTGGAATATATAGCAGCCATTTACATCTCAACAGTTTCCCAAAATGAGCGTGCACAGCAGCATGAAAACATCAGTTCAGAGTAAACGCCTTGATCTTTCTGAGACAATATGCGCCCAACAGGAGGAAAAGATGGATTGAGGAGCACAGGGTCACCACCGTTTGTGTGACAGTTCTCCGTGTTTACAGAGAAGGGATCTATTTTTTTTTTTTTTTTACGATGCCATCTGCACCAAAGGCAAGAAAGCCCCATATTGTGTGTACATGCAAAGCTTGTGTGAATAATTACTGTGTTAAGGGGTAAATGACAATGCCATGTGAACTTCCCACACTTTTCTTTTTTTTTTTGTTTAGTTCGGGTTTTCGCACCAACCAAAACAAGAATGCACTGGGCATTTTGTAGTTGAGACAAAACACTGAACTCAATCACAAACTTCAATCTATTTTATTCTTAGGTTTATGCGTCTCCTAAAAAGTGCTACATAAATGTAATGTATTATTATTGTATTACTATTATTCTTTTATCTGGTTGACCATATCAACATCAACTGGTACATATTTTTTTTAAAAATATGATGAAACTGATGTATAGTTTTCCAATTTTTTTCAGACAAATGTCAAAAGACTGTAGAGACTAATTAGAACCAAACCCAAACATTAGCACTCAACATTAGCATCTGAAGATGCTAAACTCTTCAGATGCATCATATTTAGGATGTTAGCATCTCCATCTTTAGACGTTAGCATCTAAATCTTTAGATGCCAACATCTAAAGATTTTAGATGCTAATATTGGGTTTAGCTAATTTTAGGTTTAGCATCTTCAGAAGCTGCATTAAAGTAGAGTCTTTTATGCTACTTTTTAAATTAGAAACAGGATATGCTAATTTTGGGTTTCTTCTTAGCAAACTAGTTCAAGGTCAGTTGAATTGGATAGAGAGCAACTGTGGACCTCAGTCCACAATGCTACCCACATTATGACGCAGCCAATTTTATCTGTCACTGTGTAGATGGTATGCATAGAATGATTGGTTTTGGTTTCGTCTATCCAAGTTTTTTCTTCTACATGTTTGTGGCGTCTCCTACATAGCTTTTAATAACTAGGAAACCCATAGCAAGATTTTAGGGAGTGAATGGCTTTATGATTCACTGCATGTACCATTTTGAGCAACCCAACCAATTGCTTTTATGCATTAGGCCTAAAAATAAGGTATCAGTTTTGAATTATTTTAGTCAAGAGAATGAGCCTAGAGAGTTGAAACTTATGATCATGCACAAGCTATATTTGTACATAAGGTGCAAATGTGCTTTTTGGCAAATACAAATACATGTATATGATTGGCTGCATCCATATTCTTAGAGAGGTTATCAGTTCAGAACGTGCGACAGTCTCTAGATGTGAACGCCAACATATTCTTTTTTTCTTTAGATCTTCATTCGGTAGCATTTAAGCATTAAATACAACAAACTGGAAATAAAAAAAGATAACCTTGAGAGACGGCATCCTCTACTGACTGAAATCTTACCACTGCATCTCTTCCCTGTCCCAAATTTTGCTGCCGCACACTTTTCATCTGCTTGCAAACTCATGCATTCCCATTGTGCCTGCGCCGCATCCTGCTCACCTCACAATAACTGTCATCCCTGCTGCTTAATCACATCAATTTGTGTTGCCGTGGCTACACAGTGGTGGTGGTTGTTGTTGTTTTGCTGTTTGTGGGCATGCCCAGAGGAGGAGTTCTCTTGAGCGGTTTACGAAGAGGGTTCCTCCTTTTTCTTTTTTTTTTTTCCCAAAGACTCGATGCAGGCAGCTCATTAGCCACCTTTCTCCTCATCCTCCCCAAACAGCCTGGAAAGCGAAGGTGTTCTAGGCAGTAAAAAACGGAGCCCGGAACTCCCACTTACCTCCTGATTGGCATTTTTCTGTCAGAGCCTTTTTCGTGTAGGTAGAGGCATAAACATCCACTAACCATACCCCTCCCAAAACATTCCTGTCTGTCTACAACACTTAGGCTGAGGATTCACCTAAAAGGCTCTTGCCTTTACTTTGCAGACAGTGTTTTGCAGGCTGTGTTAAAATCATTAAAGTATCTACATAAAGCAAGGCTGCAAAAGAAAATATGATTAGATACCCGTTTGCATTTCAATGATGTAGGAAGACGTGCTGCTTCAGATGAATGGTGTTTCAACATCAGCTTCTTTAGTTTCTGATAGAGAGGGAAACTCAATTTGATCACCAGCTGAAGCAAGGCTGCCATAAAATTTTTTTTGGACATGTCCAAACATTCAGAAGTGTGTTTAGGACACAATATGACGTCATATGGGTTACTGCTACAGAGTACTGGCAGATGCTAATCAAACATTCTACCAATATAACGGTGAAGCAGAGGTGATGTGTCTGAACCAATATAACAGAGTCAAAGATTCATCCCCAGGTGGTTAGTTAAGTGTGAAAAAAAAAAAAAAACGTAAAATGAGACAGTGGCTGCGTTTCCATTACAAATGTACGCAAGACTTTGTCGATGTCCCATTAATCTTCAAGAATAATAAATTTTCAATTGCAGTGTTTCCAATTAAAATCATACGTGAAGAAGTTTGTTCATTTGATAAGTCATTGAAAAACATGCTGCGACATCACCCGCCAAATATTTCCTGTTGTCATCTTCGTGATTTACTGATCATGTAACTCGTGTGATGCAAAAAAGTGTTTTCACTGCAGTTTATTACTAAAACAAAAAGTTTTAGTGCTACAATGAGCTGGTTTTTCAGCCGTTTCAAAATTGGTGCACGCAAAACCAGTTTTTTTTTGTTTTTTTTTTTAACTGTAGTCTTTCCATGAAGCATATTTATTTGACTAAATTTGATGGTCAATCGAAAGGCAGTTTATGACATGCTTTCCTTCTTGTCTTTAATATAGTAATAATTCAAATGTAACCTGTCTTTCTGGAAACAGTGAATATTTAATGGTAAATGTATGATACGTTCAGTACTGTTCTTTGTGAATTTTTCGCTATATCCTTAGGGAGATGGTATACGTTTGGCAGTACAAGTTGAGAAAATACATTTATTATGTAACCTTCTATATTCTGTGAATGTCTGTGAGGTAATATGTCATAATTATTTCCAAAGCACAGATTAATATTCAGTGTGAAGCTGCAATGTGTCTTTTGTGAAGCATCTGACCTCCAAAAGCGTATTTTTGAGTTGCTTGGAGACCGTTTCGACAAGTGCTGATGTTGGGTGGGCGGCAGAGGCTTAGCAAATTAGCAGTAGTCTCCATTAGAGGTAGTCTCCGTCATTATAGGTAGAATAAGTTCACTGCGGCTTTCTGACATAAGAGGAAATGAGCTGACATGGTCTCCAGGGCCTCCCTCAGCTCTCGGTTGGAAAACGATGGAGGTGATGGAATTTCAGGTCTGGAAAAAGCCATAAAATCTGGTGCTGCTGTGAACGTATGCACCTCTTAAAGGCTTGGCAGCGCTTACAAAAGTAAACACGATCAGTTTAACTACTTTGTCAAATTTTCCTGAGGCTGTCCGAGACTTCTTAATGCCCTGCGTAAATTATAGTCTGTATTTAAAAGGGCTTTTTCCCCCCAGACCCTCCCAGAGAGTAATAGCGAGTCTGTTAATCATTTCTATTTGTGTAAGCACAATTTAACACCACTGGATTTATTAGCATGTATCATTTGGATTTCGAAGACTTTTTTAAAGAATTGCTTTCCAATCTGTCCTTTATGTGAACCTTAAAGTCACATTTTAAGCAACACAAGTGAAAGGAAAGTGAAAGCTGGAAAAATCTAACAAAATCTGTCTTAAAGGGGTAGCATCATGTAAAATCTACTTTTTTGAGCTTTACATCATCCCATAATGTCATTCCCTTATCAGAAACATACCCGTTTCTGTTGCCTTGATTCTTTTATGGATGTTTGAGAAATCATTTAATCTCCCATGGCAACCATTCAGCTGTGCAAAACTCCTTGGTGGCCCTAGCTCGTTATATAAGCTACTTCTCTGGTAAAAACGTTAAAAGGTTAATAGAGGAGCCATATTGTGATGACTTCCTGAAGGTTGAGTTTCAGAAAGTGTAGGAATTTCTTAAATAGACACACGCCCAATTTTAAGGCGCTAAATTAAGAAGTTAAATTTCTTTTGAGTCATATTAGATATATGTAACAATTTTATAACTGAAGGTAACACAGCTACTTGATTGTACTATAAAATGTCACTATGTGCCCTGGAAATTATATAATACTGCCCCTTTAATTCTCATAATTCTTGCAGATTATTGATGTTGTGTTGCTGCAACACCTCCAGGCAACCCCAGAAACATCTTTTAATCTGCTCTGGGTGCATGTAAACAGTCATTAAGACAGTGGGGAGCCCTATTCATGCCTTTCAGCTGCTTGATAGATGCAGGACGCTTTGCCAATGTCTACACAAGCTGTTCTCCAACGTAACGGCATCAACACTTTTACAGGGGAAAAAAAAAAAAAGAAGAAGTGAAAAACTTACTGTGCACCTTTTTCGACTGATGCATACACACAGCACAACAAGCATCTACTGAGGATGCGTACGAGGCGAGGGGATCCACTCAGGCTGAAGATAATGTCTTTTTTTTTCTCTCTTCTCTGGAGTTTCTATGGCAGATGTGCTCGTGCTGTAAAAGTGAAAGGGATGCATTGGGGGCTTGTTAATTAGCAGAGTGTTTTTGAAAGGCCTTGCGTCCCGTCTTGGCTGGCAGGTTGGCAGCACCTGATTAGTGGGGAATAGCGAAGTGCTGGAACGACACTCTAGTTCCCCAAAATAAAGACAAGAAAAACTCTCCATCTTTCTCTCTCAGGCACACGCGCACACACACACACACACACACACACACACACATATTCAGAGAGCCCATATGCTGACCTCGTTTTTTTTTTTCCCCTCCCGTCTTCACCTGACAAATTGCATTCTTCGTGTAAAAAGCACATACCCTGCAGAGGGAATCCGTGTGTCTAAAGCTGCCTTTTGAACTGGAAAATGCTGAGGAGATCATTAGACGCGTCACATTGTTTTCTGACATGAAATATACTCAGTTTAAAACTGAGTCAATTACAGCGGTTTGCTGAACTCTTCGTACCACTTGAACCTTTCCCTATTCCGTCACTTTCCAAGCCCAAACATTATGCGATTTTATGTGACGAGCCGACAAAAAGAAGCGCTTCGTTACAGGGCAAAAAGGACGTTATTCATTTTCTTTGTTTACTAGTGAAATTGGAAAGGGTTTGATTTGATTCCTCCTGATTTATTACTTCCTGAAAGCACTTTTTGCTGCAGCTGTTTTAGAGAATACACAGACAGAATAGAGATGCAGACTGTAAACAATGATAAACGTCTAGGAGGTTTTCTTCCAGGATAGCACTGAATTTAACTTGATCCATCTTCCATAACTAGTCCCTGTAGCTGCTGAAGGAAAGCTTCTCCACAACATAATGATGATGCTCCCATGTTTTATTGTTAGNTATATATATATATTCTTGGAGAAGAGAAATAAAATGCAAACATTTGTGTGTGGGGGGAGTTGAGAGAAGATGTACAAGGGGTTTACATGCAGATCTGATTGGTCAGGTTTTACTTTTATAATAGAGTGTTAGAGCCACTGTAGATAGGGAAAACAAAAAATGTCGGAAAGTTGAGGGGGGAAAAAAAACAAGAAAATTTCAAACTAAAAAAATCCCAAAAGTCAAACATTTTCAACTTTTGAAACTCAGAAGTTTTCATGTCTTTTTCTAGAAAATTACTGAGATTTATCTAAAATCGTTTGAGTTTTTTCAATATTTGACTTTTTTTGGCAGAAAATTTACTCTACAATCGCCCTAATACTCCGCCTTTACTTCCTGAACTTACTTATCTAACATTTTCAGTCACTGAGATAACCACATCAACTAATAACCTTTGCGTAACTAAGATGAGATTCTCAATCAGTTTTCAATCGCAAAGTTGAAAAGTTCACGTAGAAATTGCTACGTTTACTGCTCAGCCTAAAGCGGTCAGATTTTCAAAGGAAACAAGGAATCGCTTGATTAGCAGGAAATTATATGCTCTCTTTTTTTCTTTGTAAACTCATTTTCTTAACCTCTGGTGTCTGGGACAATTGTCTTAAAAAAATACAGGAAAAGGAACATTTAGCAGGTCAAACACACACACACACACACACAGAGACGTATGTGTGTTTTAACATTTTTCATAGCGTGTGTCCCAGTTTTCAAAATATACTATGTTGTGAGGACCATTGCTCCTTAGGCCACAGCTGATGTGGGTGTGTTTAGTATTAAGGTATGAATTGAGTTTGAGTTAGTATTAGAGTTAAACATGTACTGGTTATGGTTAGGTTTAGGCTGTAGAAATGACTGAAAACTGACGGGAAGTCGATGCAAAGTCCTTGTGAATATAGAAACATCTGTGTGTGTGTGTGTGTGTGTGCGTGTGTGTCAGCACAGCTCTCCAGAGTCAATTTAAGCAGTGTGAGATCATAAACCCAGTCAATTAGTCCCTATAAAGACACCGGCTCACACTTCATAAATCATCTCAGGGTTTGGGCTGAGGTATAATTAAAGGGACTCAAACTGGTCCAGGCTGCTTATGCAGGCTTAAAACAGCATGGAGAAGCATTTAAGGATAATCCAGGTCTGGATAAGAGTAGACCGAAGTTTGCTTCCAGACGGTCTTTCCTATTCTAAAATAAAAGTTAACTTTTTTTTTTTTTAGATTTAACTTTCAAATAAGTATATAAAAAAGGTAACGAACATAGATAAACTAACTCCACCATGTTGGAATAATGTTTGGACGCTCTTGATAAAGACATGAAATATCTTGAATATTGTTTTAGTGACGTGAGATCTAGTGCCAAGAGATAATGTTAACCTCCACAGAAATATTTGAACATTGCCGTCATTTTACCCATTAACGAGTAAATTAGGGTCGATGGTTGTAAAAATGGAGTGTTCCATCGTTCTTTTACAGAAGGAGTGACTCTCGGACCACGCACATGGAAATGCTTTCAGTGAGAAAACCCACAACTCTTTTGGAAAACATCCCAGACAAACTGCATGTTGAATTTTCAGTTGATCTTTGTCTCATGTTAAAAACTGTTTGATAATTTGAAACATTTAACATTGAAATGAGTTCTGTGTCCTCTCTGGCACTACCTAGCTTGCTTCCTTTCTAGCTTTCTACCTAGCTTCCCTCCTTCTTAGGATACTTCCTATCTAGGCTCCTTCCTTCTTAGCTTATTTTCTTACTTCCTCTCTTCCTAATTTCCTTCCTATCTAGGGCCCTTCCTTCCTAGATTCTTTCCCTTGCTTCCTTTCTACCTAGCCTCCTTCCTTTATTATTTTCATCTTTTCTAGATTCCATCACTCCTACCGACTCTCCTTTCTTGCTTGTTTCCTTCCTTCTCTGCTTTATTCCTACACTGCTTCCTTCCTATATAGCTTAGTTCCTCCCTTTCTTCCCATCTACATTCCCATCTATCTTCCTTCCGGCACAAACATAATAATATGCTCCAAATCTGAACATAACCGAAAAGAAGCAGTTGTAAAGAAGTTGAAATATATCCTTTAAACTTCATAGTCATCTTGATAATAGTTTACATTCCTTGATTTTTGTTGAGTACTCGTAATAATGCATCAGCTCTTAATACTTAAATGTGCACTCTCATAAGTACACACTTCAGTATGCGTGTGAACATGCACAAATATGTGCTGTTTTGCTCTGGGCTCTGCTTCAGCATGACTTGGTCATGAACGAAACACTTCGGCCTCGTTTCTGCTCCATATGACAGGACTTGACAGATGTTGAGGCACAGCTGCATTACTAAAGTGCCTCCGAATTGTTTGGAAATGTCTTTGCTGTCGCCATGCCAGCATCCAGTTAAAAAGCCTAAGGAAAACTTCCCGCATACAGAAGACGGAACATCTGTGTTACTGAAGGGCAATACACAAGACACCCGCAGCTCTTGGAGTAGACACTTGGTCTTAGCAGTAGCCAGTCCAAAAGGTTAGCCAATTTGCCTTACAGCGAATGGAGCCGAGCGACTCGTCCTGTATTGTCATCCAAACGCTGGCTATTCACCGAATCCCGATTCTCTCTTTAAATGAAGTTGGAGCTTCAATTAGCAGGTTCGTGAATGGCTGACAGAAACAAATGTGAAACAGTATATTACTGTACATTAAAGGCCCTTTTAAGACCGTCGATGCCCAGCTATGTCACCGAAACAAAAGCGTGATGAACTGGAATATATAGCAGCCATTTACATCTCAACAGTTTCCCAAAATGAGCGTGCACAGCAGCATGAAAACATCAGTTCAGAGTAAACGCCTTGATCTTTCTGAGACAATATGCGCCCAACAGGAGGAAAAGATGGATTGAGGAGCACAGGGTCACCACCGTTTGTGTGACAGTTCTCCGTGTTTACAGAGAAGGGATCTATTTTTTTTTTTTTTTTACGATGCCATCTGCACCAAAGGCAAGAAAGCCCCATATTGTGTGTACATGCAAAGCTTGTGTGAATAATTACTGTGTTAAGGGGTAAATGACAATGCCATGTGAACTTCCCACACTTTTCTTTTTTTTTTTGTTTAGTTCGGGTTTTCGCACCAACCAAAACAAGAATGCACTGGGCATTTTGTAGTTGAGACAAAACACTGAACTCAATCACAAACTTCAATCTATTTTATTCTTAGGTTTATGCGTCTCCTAAAAAGTGCTACATAAATGTAATGTATTATTATTGTATTACTATTATTCTTTTATCTGGTTGACCATATCAACATCAACTGGTACATATTTTTTTTAAAAATATGATGAAACTGATGTATAGTTTTCCAATTTTTTTCAGACAAATGTCAAAAGACTGTAGAGACTAATTAGAACCAAACCCAAACATTAGCACTCAACATTAGCATCTGAAGATGCTAAACTCTTCAGATGCATCATATTTAGGATGTTAGCATCTCCATCTTTAGACGTTAGCATCTAAATCTTTAGATGCCAACATCTAAAGATTTTAGATGCTAATATTGGGTTTAGCTAATTTTAGGTTTAGCATCTTCAGAAGCTGCATTAAAGTAGAGTCTTTTATGCTACTTTTTAAATTAGAAACAGGATATGCTAATTTTGGGTTTCTTCTTAGCAAACTAGTTCAAGGTCAGTTGAATTGGATAGAGAGCAACTGTGGACCTCAGTCCACAATGCTACCCACATTATGACGCAGCCAATTTTATCTGTCACTGTGTAGATGGTATGCATAGAATGATTGGTTTTGGTTTCGTCTATCCAAGTTTTTTCTTCTACATGTTTGTGGCGTCTCCTACATAGCTTTTAATAACTAGGAAACCCATAGCAAGATTTTAGGGAGTGAATGGCTTTATGATTCACTGCATGTACCATTTTGAGCAACCCAACCAATTGCTTTTATGCATTAGGCCTAAAAATAAGGTATCAGTTTTGAATTATTTTAGTCAAGAGAATGAGCCTAGAGAGTTGAAACTTATGATCATGCACAAGCTATATTTGTACATAAGGTGCAAATGTGCTTTTTGGCAAATACAAATACATGTATATGATTGGCTGCATCCATATTCTTAGAGAGGTTATCAGTTCAGAACGTGCGACAGTCTCTAGATGTGAACGCCAACATATTCTTTTTTTCTTTAGATCTTCATTCGGTAGCATTTAAGCATTAAATACAACAAACTGGAAATAAAAAAAGATAACCTTGAGAGACGGCATCCTCTACTGACTGAAATCTTACCACTGCATCTCTTCCCTGTCCCAAATTTTGCTGCCGCACACTTTTCATCTGCTTGCAAACTCATGCATTCCCATTGTGCCTGCGCCGCATCCTGCTCACCTCACAATAACTGTCATCCCTGCTGCTTAATCACATCAATTTGTGTTGCCGTGGCTACACAGTGGTGGTGGTTGTTGTTGTTTTGCTGTTTGTGGGCATGCCCAGAGGAGGAGTTCTCTTGAGCGGTTTACGAAGAGGGTTCCTCCTTTTTCTTTTTTTTTTTTCCCAAAGACTCGATGCAGGCAGCTCATTAGCCACCTTTCTCCTCATCCTCCCCAAACAGCCTGGAAAGCGAAGGTGTTCTAGGCAGTAAAAAACGGAGCCCGGAACTCCCACTTACCTCCTGATTGGCATTTTTCTGTCAGAGCCTTTTTCGTGTAGGTAGAGGCATAAACATCCACTAACCATACCCCTCCCAAAACATTCCTGTCTGTCTACAACACTTAGGCTGAGGATTCACCTAAAAGGCTCTTGCCTTTACTTTGCAGACAGTGTTTTGCAGGCTGTGTTAAAATCATTAAAGTATCTACATAAAGCAAGGCTGCAAAAGAAAATATGATTAGATACCCGTTTGCATTTCAATGATGTAGGAAGACGTGCTGCTTCAGATGAATGGTGTTTCAACATCAGCTTCTTTAGTTTCTGATAGAGAGGGAAACTCAATTTGATCACCAGCTGAAGCAAGGCTGCCATAAAATTTTTTTTGGACATGTCCAAACATTCAGAAGTGTGTTTAGGACACAATATGACGTCATATGGGTTACTGCTACAGAGTACTGGCAGATGCTAATCAAACATTCTACCAATATAACGGTGAAGCAGAGGTGATGTGTCTGAACCAATATAACAGAGTCAAAGATTCATCCCCAGGTGGTTAGTTAAGTGTGAAAAAAAAAAAAAAACGTAAAATGAGACAGTGGCTGCGTTTCCATTACAAATGTACGCAAGACTTTGTCGATGTCCCATTAATCTTCAAGAATAATAAATTTTCAATTGCAGTGTTTCCAATTAAAATCATACGTGAAGAAGTTTGTTCATTTGATAAGTCATTGAAAAACATGCTGCGACATCACCCGCCAAATATTTCCTGTTGTCATCTTCGTGATTTACTGATCATGTAACTCGTGTGATGCAAAAAAGTGTTTTCACTGCAGTTTATTACTAAAACAAAAAGTTTTAGTGCTACAATGAGCTGGTTTTTCAGCCGTTTCAAAATTGGTGCACGCAAAACCAGTTTTTTTTTGTTTTTTTTTTTAACTGTAGTCTTTCCATGAAGCATATTTATTTGACTAAATTTGATGGTCAATCGAAAGGCAGTTTATGACATGCTTTCCTTCTTGTCTTTAATATAGTAATAATTCAAATGTAACCTGTCTTTCTGGAAACAGTGAATATTTAATGGTAAATGTATGATACGTTCAGTACTGTTCTTTGTGAATTTTTCGCTATATCCTTAGGGAGATGGTATACGTTTGGCAGTACAAGTTGAGAAAATACATTTATTATGTAACCTTCTATATTCTGTGAATGTCTGTGAGGTAATATGTCATAATTATTTCCAAAGCACAGATTAATATTCAGTGTGAAGCTGCAATGTGTCTTTTGTGAAGCATCTGACCTCCAAAAGCGTATTTTTGAGTTGCTTGGAGACCGTTTCGACAAGTGCTGATGTTGGGTGGGCGGCAGAGGCTTAGCAAATTAGCAGTAGTCTCCATTAGAGGTAGTCTCCGTCATTATAGGTAGAATAAGTTCACTGCGGCTTTCTGACATAAGAGGAAATGAGCTGACATGGTCTCCAGGGCCTCCCTCAGCTCTCGGTTGGAAAACGATGGAGGTGATGGAATTTCAGGTCTGGAAAAAGCCATAAAATCTGGTGCTGCTGTGAACGTATGCACCTCTTAAAGGCTTGGCAGCGCTTACAAAAGTAAACACGATCAGTTTAACTACTTTGTCAAATTTTCCTGAGGCTGTCCGAGACTTCTTAATGCCCTGCGTAAATTATAGTCTGTATTTAAAAGGGCTTTTTCCCCCCAGACCCTCCCAGAGAGTAATAGCGAGTCTGTTAATCATTTCTATTTGTGTAAGCACAATTTAACACCACTGGATTTATTAGCATGTATCATTTGGATTTCGAAGACTTTTTTAAAGAATTGCTTTCCAATCTGGCCTTTATGTGACCCTTAAAGTCACATTTTAAGCAACACAAGTGAAAGGAAAGTGAAAGCTGGAAAAATCTAACAAAATCTGTCTTAAAGGGGTAGCATCATGTAAAATCTACTTTTTTGAGCTTTACATCATCCCATAATGTCATTCCCTTATCAGAAACATACCCGTTTCTGTTGCCTTGATTCTTTTATGGATGTTTGAGAAATCATTTAATCTCCCATGGCAACCATTCAGCTGTGCAAAACTCCTTGGTGGCCCTAGCTCGTTATATAAGCTACTTCTCTGGTAAAAACGTTAAAAGGTTAATAGAGGAGCCATATTGTGATGACTTCCTGAAGGTTGAGTTTCAGAAAGTGTAGGAATTTCTTAAATAGACACACGCCCAATTTTAAGGCGCTAAATTAAGAAGTTAAATTTCTTTTGAGTCATATTAGATATATGTAACAATTTTATAACTGAAGGTAACACAGCTACTTGATTGTACTATAAAATGTCACTATGTGCCCTGGAAATTATATAATACTGCCCCTTTAATTCTCATAATTCTTGCAGATTATTGATGTTGTGTTGCTGCAACACCTCCAGGCAACCCCAGAAACATCTTTTAATCTGCTCTGGGTGCATGTAAACAGTCATTAAGACAGTGGGGAGCCCTATTCATGCCTTTCAGCTGCTTGATAGATGCAGGACGCTTTGCCAATGTCTACACAAGCTGTTCTCCAACGTAACGGCATCAACACTTTTACAGGGGAAAAAAAAAAAAAGAAGAAGTGAAAAACTTACTGTGCACCTTTTTCGACTGATGCATACACACAGCACAACAAGCATCTACTGAGGATGCGTACGAGGCGAGGGGATCCACTCAGGCTGAAGATAATGTCTTTTTTTTTCTCTCTTCTCTGGAGTTTCTATGGCAGATGTGCTCGTGCTGTAAAAGTGAAAGGGATGCATTGGGGGCTTGTTAATTAGCAGAGTGTTTTTGAAAGGCCTTGCGTCCCGTCTTGGCTGGCAGGTTGGCAGCACCTGATTAGTGGGGAATAGCGAAGTGCTGGAACGACACTCTAGTTCCCCAAAATAAAGACAAGAAAAACTCTCCATCTTTCTCTCTCAGGCACACGCGCACACACACACACACACACACACACACACACATATTCAGAGAGCCCATATGCTGACCTCGTTTTTTTTTTTCCCCTCCCGTCTTCACCTGACAAATTGCATTCTTCGTGTAAAAAGCACATACCCTGCAGAGGGAATCCGTGTGTCTAAAGCTGCCTTTTGAACTGGAAAATGCTGAGGAGATCATTAGACGCGTCACATTGTTTTCTGACATGAAATATACTCAGTTTAAAACTGAGTCAATTACAGCGGTTTGCTGAACTCTTCGTACCACTTGAACCTTTCCCTATTCCGTCACTTTCCAAGCCCAAACATTATGCGATTTTATGTGACGAGCCGACAAAAAGAAGCGCTTCGTTACAGGGCAAAAAGGACGTTATTCATTTTCTTTGTTTACTAGTGAAATTGGAAAGGGTTTGATTTGATTCCTCCTGATTTATTACTTCCTGAAAGCACTTTTTGCTGCAGCTGTTTTAGAGAATACACAGACAGAATAGAGATGCAGACTGTAAACAATGATAAACGTCTAGGAGGTTTTCTTCCAGGATAGCACTGAATTTAACTTGATCCATCTTCCATAACTAGTCCCTGTAGCTGCTGAAGGAAAGCTTCTCCACAACATAATGATGATGCTCCCATGTTTTATTGTTAGAAATGTGGTTTTAGAGTAATGTGCATTGTCATTTTTCCATGTATGAGAGTGTTTCCCACACCCAATAGTCTGGTAGACTCTGACCAAAATTGTTGCATTTGTTACATTTTTAGCTGGCACTGTTCACTTTCACACTGTACTGTGTCAAGCAAACCGAACTGATTGAAAAACCTGTTCCAGCTCTCGCCTGTGGAGGCGCTGCACCAAGAAACAATGAAGGAAACGACACAAAAACCTCTGAAGATAGTCAAAAATGAAGTGGTGTCAGATTTTAGTGGTTGCAGGATTTCTGTTTTGTCTTTGGATAATGTGCCAAACAAACGCAGCTCAACAACGGGAACAATTTCTCTTGCTAGTGCTAGATAAGCACGTTCGTTTCGATTGTATTTACCCAGAATGCCCTGCGCTTTAGTCCTCTTCCTGCTTTTTTTTTTTTGGTTCACATGCATTTGAACCGCACCAGAGTCCAGTTTGATCCACTTATAATCCTTGATCTCGATTAGAGTTTACTTTATCGATCCATATCAAGAGTTCGATCGCGTGTTCACACCTCAGGCAAATGCATTGGACTTTCTAATGAATTTGTTGTTTTACTTGAGTTCTACGAAATATATGTAATTTCCTTCATGGAAAAGTTTTTAAATTTTTTTATCAAAGTCTCATTTTTTCACAACCCAAGCAGGGGTGTGTGCTGTGTCGAGGGCCACTGTATGTTCAGCAAGTTACAGACCAGTGCAGATAAAAATAAGTATTTGGTCACTGTGATCGTTACTGGCACTTTTCCACACCCCGTCCTACATATGTATTATTCTTAAATCACTGCTTTAGCATATGTCAGTGAAACAGACATATGCATGTCACCAGACAGCCAAAATGCCAGGTTGTATAAATGATGCTCGCAGAGCCGGGTGAACCCTTCAATCTCTGAATGACAGCGTTTCAGCGAAGGATAAAATTATAGCTTTGGGGGAAAGATGCACATTACCGTCTTGGTGGATGCACTTGGAGAGGGAAGTCGTGAATAAGCTTAGGCTGCCTTGCACACATACACACACACCTCCCAAAAACCACAACAACGCATCCTGCAGTCAGTCCTGTGTAGTAAAACCGGCTCCATCCATCAGGAGCCATGTCTGAAAAAGAAAACTGCGGAAAGCTTTTGCACCGTCATGTTCTAAATTAATAAATAATCCACGGTGTTGGCAGTTTGCATTGTGATAAGCAGTTTGTGTTGCTAGTGCAGACTATATGACCTCCCAGAGGAGTATGTGATTCAGACTATTTGTGTTTTAAGGCCTTTTTATCCCCCTTGTTGCCCTCAATGTCAAGACCACCGTGGAAAGTCTCTCCTCAGGGGAAATATCACCAATCAGTGCCTCGTTTCTTTAGGTCAGGCAAAACTACGGAAACCTAAAACGTTGTGGACTTTCTGTGTCTGGTTCTCATTATGTGTTAAAATAAGGCAGTTAATCAATTAGCAAAATTGAATTCATCGCAAATATGTTAAAATATTAATAGCAATTGATTGCGGTTAATGAGTTTTCAAAGTAAGCTTATAATAAAGACTTATTCCATCTTCAATTAAGTCACAAAAAATGACAAGTGGGACTTTTTACTCATTCACAAATTTAGCCTAAAAATGCTGAATAAAACTTAACTAAGGCACATTATTATCATAAAATTTTTGTTTTAGAACATTCACTATTTAAAAAAACAAAAGTATCAATTAGTGTGAGCTGTAGTTTTGAACCTTTCAAAGCATTTCTGTTTTGCTTTGCAACCAGGTCAATCAGTTTATTTGTATTGCACATTTCAGCAGCAAGGCGGTCCAAGGTGCTTTACATAATTTAAAAAAAAAAAAAAAAAAAAAGATCTCTGCTTTCTCCCTGAATCACATCCTGCATCCTCAACAATATTTACAGGTCCACATTTTTTTTTAGCAATAGCCTCCAATATTTTGCTGGTAAGTGATGAAATGCTTTGGTAGTGATTAAATTCACCTAGTTTGAGTGAAGGGGGCTCTTTTCAAATTAACTGTTGCCTTAATTTATTTTATTGGGTCAAATGAAAAAAATGCATTAATTTCAACAGCCCCTAGCTAAGACATCTGTTCAGAGACTTTATATGAAACAAGCTGTATGACAATTCTGTGTTAGCTTCAAAACGAGCTAGTCCATGCTCAATTTTTAACAAATGAATGTTGGAGGCTCCACACATGGAACAGGCCAGGAATGGTTGGTTAGTCAATAAACTGTGTGGATGAAAATATGCAGTGATTTCAAAGGCTCATATTAGTTTCTGATGATATATCTAGCTTGTTGGATTGTTTAGAGGAGTTGCTGACAAAGCTGTTTAATCTGATAGCCAATGACAGGCAAACAGAAAAAGATCATGCAGGGGAAACAAATCAAATTTGCCTGGATTCAGCAACTTGTCTTGTGAACGATATATCATATTCCCAAAAGAACATGTTGAGAAAAAGATCTTTCACAAGAAAACACCTCAGAAAGCCAGGTGTGTAAAACACAAGAGCAAGATTCAAGCAATTAGCAGTGGGACATGATGTGCAGCACTGATTTAGTGGAAGCTGTGTAGTTGATCTGGAATAGTTTTATTAAGCCACAAACGTTAAAAACTTATGATGAAGCCACAGTTCGGTGGAGAAGCCTAACAACACATCAAAAACTGAATATTCTACAGTCAGCTGCACTTGTTTGTTTTGTCCAAATCAATAATTTTTTTCCTTAGTTTTCTTTTTTAAGCAGTCTGGTTTTGGACTTCCTTCACATGTACTGAAATTCCAGCCGCCACGATTCCATTGACCACATAATTGTGCAAATTGGAATTACAAAAATAAATTTGCTTAATGGAAAAACAAAAATTAAAAAGGTTTCGCGAAATACACCAATTTTGATATGGCTGAAACCTCATTGTTCCACAAAAACCTTTTTAGAGAAAAACTGCTATGGAAACATTTTTCGTGTGTGATTTTAATTGTGTTGCTTAATGGAAATTTTGCAATTGTGAAATTGTGATTTTTCAACATTAGCTGAATTTACATAACATAGACCATTGTCCCTAATTCAGCCAAGGTGGTTTATAAATATTGTAAATGCCTGTTGATGTATATTCTACACATACCAAGTATGTTATTGGAACCATTTTTCTGCCATCTCATGGTTAGAGTTTTGCCCAATTATATCAAATTTGGCTAAATGCTATGCTACATACTGAATCTATTCAACAGCAAGTAAACAAATAGTGTGATTTTTGTAAAGTCTTAAATTAATTCAGGTAGTAATAAGTTAACATTTTTAGCACACTTTGAAGGTAATTGGGAACAGAGTGACTACAAAGTGAGACATATGTAAAAAAAAAAAAAACAAACATACAAATTAGACTGCTCCATTATCTTTCTTTAAAATACATTTGCCACTTTTAAATGTATACGCCAAAAGCTTCAAGTCGCCATGCTGAAAAGTGTTAAAAAATCTGATTTTCCTCACGCATGGTAGAAAGCCACAGCAGAAAATCTCTACTTAGTAAAACCTG
Organism: Poecilia latipinna; assembly: GCF_001443285.1. Taxonomy (NCBI): domain Eukaryota; kingdom Metazoa; phylum Chordata; class Actinopteri; order Cyprinodontiformes; family Poeciliidae; genus Poecilia; species Poecilia latipinna. The sequence goes on from NW_015115859.1 coordinate 20,090, forward strand.
CATGTTAGGTTTGACTCTGCCCTACAGCAGGAGGAGACGTCTCACCTGCTTACTCAGGTGGCTGCTTGAGCAAAATAATATCCCAGCTTTCTCACTGGGTTTAATGCATTTTTTATCAACGTTAAGAGGAATGTCTTCTAATTTGCTCTGCTGTGGGGAGACACAATTATTTCTAACACCTTAAAACAAAAAGGTTTTTTTTACAACTAATCAGGTCTTTCAGTGTGATTTATAAGAGCAAATATTAAAATATAAAGTTGTGGGTAGGTTTGAGCTGATCACAGGTGTTTGGTTTTTAACAGGGAGTGCTTTTAAGGAGTGTTAAGTAGGAAAGGAAACCAGCAACAATTCACACCTGGCAATAAATCCACCATGAGCAATCAGGTTACAGTTACCAGATTTACACATTAATAAACACATGGGCATATCGGAGTAGGGTTTCAGCTGAGCCACAAAGAGTTATGATACAATCCCTCCAACATCTCAGACACGGTCAGTCACTTGAACTTCATTATTATTTAGACATTAAGAAGCAATCTTGAAGATGTTTTTCAGGAAAAAAAACACCTTTTAAAGTTTATCAACTGTTGAGTCTTTCCTTATGCAAAGCCATTTTTTTAGTTTTGATATTATTCCTAAATCACAATATTCCATGTGAGCCTTGACGAAGCTAATTTTGAACAAAAGAAACAGCTGCATTTCCACTACAAATGTTCGCAAATAACTGTCAACTTTTTGTGAACCGTGCGATGCGGTGAGCTTCACATTGTCTGACAAAAACCACGTCCTGTCGTCTTCGTCGTTTTTGCCAGTAGCAACATCCTGCTGTTGATCATGTGATCCACCTGGTTTGAAAAAAGTGTTTCTGTTGCAGTTTTGCAAAATACATCTATATCAATAGGGCTGAAAAACCACCTCATCCTGGCGCAATAAAAGTTTTACCGAAACTTTTGAGACTGTGCGTTTCCATTAAGCAAATTTATTTTTGAAATTTCAATTTGCGCAATTCTATGATTGATGGAAATAATCAACAGCTACTGAAACATCAGCTGTGAATACTTAGCTTTACGCTCAACCATCTTTATTGTTGCAAAGCTTTTCCAGTAGCTATACACCTTATCTGTTGATAAGGAAGCACAATACATGCAATATTAACACTTTTTCAGTTAATAATATAGATTGGAAGCATCTTGGGACGGAGGGGGGAAAGGAACGAAGCAGCCAGGCCAGATGGGGGAATCTATATCTGGAGTGGCACAGGTTACTAGAACCTCCCTTTGCCGGTCACCGGTTCAAGAACTGGACATCTGTCACAGTCTCTTTGACGGCAGAGCCGACCGCTGTCAGAGCTGCAATGAAATATGTATGAAACAAGAATGTAAAGCAGCGGTACACCTGCTTGCTAATAAATGTTTCGATCCAGCAGCGCCAAATGTGGAATACATTTACTCAACATTATGTTTTCATGCTGTCAATCTGATGCATTCTGGATCCTCGACACAGTCGTACGGCATCAGAACGAGACAAAGATTAAATTGTGTTGAAGATTCAAGGTGGTCCAACAAGCCTCCGGCAACATGCCCTCCTCACAGGCATGAACACAAAACTGTAGCTTTCTGAGCAACCACCAGCACTTATTGGGGGAAAAAAAAAACAAAAAAAAACAACAGAGACCATATTTGCGGTACAAAAGTAGTGGACTGCTAAGCTTTTCTTCCTAATTACCTTACAAAAAGCGGGTGCCCTGCATGGTGAGCCAGAGCTAAGTGACCTGAACAGGAGTAAGCAGTTAGCAGCCAAGGGCAAAGCCGGCTAATGTAAACCAAATCCTGTACCTGGGGAGCGCAGGCTATTCAGGCTAATCCGCAAGCCTGGAGGCTGCCGCTTTAATAGGGACACTGTGGAGCTCGTCATTGTCCTCTCCACTCAGGAAGCCCGAATGCAACACGCTGGCCACACCGAGCCGCAAAACGCCCAGTCACCCGCCGCTTCCTAATTATCCGTTACACGAACTGGTCACAGCTTAAAACGAGAAAAAAAAAAAAAATTAAGAAAAATATTGCACACTTTTGTCTGCCAAACTTTTGTCACTTTTCGGTTTGCCAAAAGTTGACGATGCGTTACTTTAAAAAAATTTAAAAAGGCAACAAAACTCGTAACCCACAAACAGAAACAAAGTGCGTCTCAGGTGCGGGCTTGTAGAACAGCGGCAGATGCTTCGAATCGAGGTAAAGTGGAGAGAGCGAAGCGAAAGGAAATATAAATAGACTGAAGGGAATGCTGCTGGTGCTGCTGCTGGATGTGTAGTGGATGTATTATCAAACGTGCCTTTCTCCGCAGGCCTGTCATTTGGCGCCAGCCACAAAGAGAGCGCCAGGAACTGTCAACAGCAACCTTTTACATATCAACCCGCTGATGCGTCTCATTGGTCTCAGTGTGTTTTACCAGATGTATTTTTGTTAAAATTTCACATCCCTTTTTTCTATTATATGTTTGCCTGTAAGCTAGTCCTCTACACATACAGTGCCTTGCAGAAATACTTATTCTTCTTGAACTTTGTCACCTAATCCGAAATTGCAATATTGCACAAATTGAAAAGGACACCTAGTTTTAATAATGTTTTTAACATGTTAAATTGCGGAGTTTGAATGCATTCAATCCAGTCTAATCGGACACTCCTAGCTAAAATCTACCACAAAAAGTTTTTAGGTTAATTTTACTTTGGGAAAATAATTCAAGCTCAGTCAGATTGGATGGAAAGTAGAGGTCCGAATACATAATATTGATAATATCAATGCCAAGTCATTATTAGATTGAACCTAGTGTAGTAAAATCATTAATTTAAGATTCCCTTTTAAAATTTTACTTTGTTTTGTTGTTGTAGTATTTTTTTTTTGGCTTCAATTTTCCTTTTTTTTGCTTTAATTTTTTTGTTTATTTGGGGGATTGGGAGCACAAATTACTATTTTGTTCTATTATTTCTGTTTTTATTTCTGTTTATCAAAGTGCCTTTTGAACACCACAAATGCCTGTTGATGTATATTCTACACATACCAAGCATTGTACTTCACTTTGTTTCCATCAAGTGCAGTGTTTCTGAATTCCGGTCCTCAGGTCCCCCTGCCCTGCATGTTTTAGGCGTTTCCTTCTGCTACACACCTGGATAGAATCTCTGGGTAATTAACGGGCTTCTGCAGTACTTGATAGGCATGCAATCATCTGAATCAGCTGTTTTGGAATAGAGGCACATCTAAAACATGCAGAGCAGGGGGGCCTGAGGACTGGAACTGAGAAGCACTGATCTAGTGTTTGGAGTTTTACCCAAAGGTACCTGATTTTCCTAAATGCCATGCCATACTATATACCAAAATTCATGTATGATGTAGGGGCCGTATTCAAAATTATAATTTCTTCTAAAGTTTTAACAAAACAATTCAAAGCAAAACAAAAAAACTACCTAAATGTCAGAAGTTAGACACATCAAAATTAAATAATAAAAAGTATCAGTATCGGTATTGACGATACCGATACTGCAATACAAATACAATGAACGTTTGTGGCTCAATCGTGACAGCTACACCTTCAGCTTCACCTCACTTTTTAAATTTACATATACACTTTTATTCATATATACATTATAAATAACTACTTCTTTATTTGTTTTCTTAATCTGGGACCTGATGCCGAATTTCATACCACGAACAAACCTGGTATGACAATAAAAAATTCTTGACTTCTCGAGTCCGTCAAACTGTTTGAACATTTGTATCTGTCCTGTATGTGTTTACGAATGTGTCCGTTTGTACGTTTCTGCATGAGGACAGCAGAGAAGTGTGTTACACACACATTTACCCCTGCTGCCATGGGAGCCCGGAGTACGCCAGGGGCTGCTGAGGTTACACGGCAGGGGAGAGAGCTTGTGAAGAGCTGCCTGAGTAAAAGCCACTGATTATCCGTGCCAATAATTCACACCTCCTTGACCTTGGTGCTCAATCTATACACCCCAGCATCAGACCCAAGTGGCACAGTGGAGGCAAGCTTGCCTCTTTACAGGCCAATACAACGCTAATGTTTTTGTTTTGTTTTCCTCTTCACATTTCTGCCCTTGTCCTACATCTGGCTGTCACTTTTGGCCCAGATATCATTCCATAACACTTGGAAAAAGAAATGGCAGTTTGAAAATCTTTTTTCTGCTCATTTGCAATTAACACATTGACAGTACTTAGTCTTTGATGTAGTTTTTCTGGACTTGTTATGAAGTCCACTAAAAACACTTGTCTTTCAAATTAGTGTTCCCTGTAGATAATAACTGTCTTCAGAACTAATGTCAGCATACATTAAGAACAGTTGTTCTGTGGAGACAACAAACATGTAGAACAAGGCTCTATGTTAGATGAAAACAGAGTTTTACGTTTTGCCATTCGTGCAGAATGCTGTGTGTGACAGAAAACTAACACTTGCACATCACCTAGAAAACACCGTGCTTATTGTAAAGAACAGGAATGGGCTTACACAAAGTAGCACATTGTTTTTTGAGAGGGAGGAAAATGATGCACAACTTTCAAAATATTCCACAAATATGAGTTTGGAAGATTCACAAGTTTTTATTTAAGCTCAACTTTAAAACACGGTGGTTGCAGTTGATGAGAAAATGAATGGATGTAAAAAAAAATTTAAATAAAAAAAGACTTGAGATTTGAGCCGAGGTCTGCCATTCAGCAGGATCAATGGCCACAAACATGTTTCTTAAAACAAAAAGGTTTTAGGAAACATATGTACCATCTGTTCATACAGAAACTGCATTTTAGGGAAACAAAGTGTTTTTTGTTTTTTTTAACAGGTTCCAAAGTGAAAATGTCTACTTCCTGAAAATGCAACTTTTAACCTGACTCCAAACTCATCATACATAAACAACAACAATGGCAGATTGCATGCTATAATCCAACCTGATGCGGAGCAGAAGCCCAACTTTGTCGTCAATCTACGCAAAAAACTTCATCGCGCTTTGTTTTTTGGCATTTTTGTTTTCTTGTTAGATTTACCATGATCCGCATGTGGAGACGCAAATGTTCCATGCTGCGTGTTTAGCATTACTTCCAGGTCTGGGACAGTACAGTTAACATTTTGTGTTTCTTTTTGGATAAAAGCATTTATGAAAACTGTGCTATGTGGACAAGTGCCTTAGACTTCCTGAATATAAAAGCATGTCACAGTCATTTTGAAAACAACGTATGATTTTCCTTCCACTTCAAAAAAGCGAACTCTGGTCCACATAAAAAAAGCTAGGGCTCGGTTCGGTGGAAGTGAACTCTGGTGTGGTTCGAATGCATATGAGAACGCCAAGCAAACCGGAAACCGCACCAAAACCAAGACGTGGACTATAGCGCAGGGCATTCTGGGTAAATACAACCAAAACAAATGCACGAGTCTAGCGTTAGGAGAAATGCTTTGTGGTCTTTTACCAACACCAAATAAAAATCCCACAACCTCTAAAATCTGATGCCACTCCATTTTCATTTACATTTTGTGACGCAGAAAGTTGTGCTCAGTGTCTTCTTCAGAGGTTTTCATGTCATTTCCATCAATGGTTCTTGACAAAAGGGGGGAGAACAGCTTTTTCAAAGGATTTCGTTCATTTGACACAGTAAAGTGTGAACGTCAACCACAGCAGATGAAAATGTAGTAAACGTTATAATTTTGGTCCCCAATCGAACAGAGTCTACTGGCCAAACAGGTGTGACAATATCCTTAATCTGTTGCAAACAATGCTTAAAGGAAAGCTTCCCAGGATCCATGTAAACTCTACATTATACTCAAATGAATCTCCTCTGTCACGTCCCGGTGAGTCTCTGTTATAACTGCGCAAACAGAGTGTGTGTTAGCTAACTTTTAGCGGGGCACGGCTCCCCCTGTCTCAACAGTTAGCTTCTGTTGTTAGCGCTCATCATCATCACAGGAATGTCAGCCTTTGATAGCTCCTTCTCGGTGGCGGCGTCACAGGGTACGGTCTCCTTACAGTTTAATTATCGGGGACTTTTTTTTTGAGTTGCTACTCTGCTACTTTGATTCCCCCCTCCCCCCCCCCCCTCTTTGCTTTAATTTTTTAATTATTATTTTCTATGAGTATGGAAATGCTTCCTGCTGCACAGTTTTTAACATTTATTCCCAAAATCTGAGGGAGGCCGCATTGAAGTCGCCGTCGATGTGGTGACACGGCGCTCTACGGCCGGATGGAAGAGACCGGCGGGACCAGTGGGCGGGTGCTTGGGGGCCCTCTGCGGGGTGATAAGAATGCATTCTGTAGGCTTAATTGAAAGTAGAGGCGTCATGTTCCACACAGACAGCCACATGTAATTATTCCAGTCTGCCAGGCTTCACTTTGCCTGTCAGCTACCTGCCTGGGCTGCATGCTGCTGCCGCTTGAGGGTGCATAGAGAGAGAGCGAGAGAAAGCAAGGGGGGAGATGAGGAGGTGAGATAGAGGAATGGAGATGGGAAGAGTTTTTTTTGTGTGTGTGTGTGTGTTCATGTGCGCTCGGCCGGGATGGGGAGTTTCACTGGAGGGGTGCATAAAAAGCAGTGATCTTCCAATTTGTCTCTGCTGCTCGTCCTTTTTTTTCTCTCTCTCTCTCCTTCTCTATCTTTAACTCTCTTTCTACCTACTTTTCTCTGGTGCCAGCACCCCTCCAGTCAATCTCCTCTCCTCCTCCCCTCTCTGTCTCTCTCTCTGTTACTGTCTCCATATCTCCTTTCTTCAGGAAGAGACACAGGAGGAGGAGGAAGAAGAAGAAGAAAAAACCCATACAGAAACAGAGGCATAGAAAGGAAGAGCGAGCGACAGTAAATGTAGGCCCTCTGCAGATAGCCAATGCCGCTAAACATAGCCTGCCTGGTTCAACATCAGCTTTCACTTTGGGGAACCTCAGAGTATTTTGTTCCTCCATGTGGCAATTAGGATGTCAAATCAAAACTTTGGGAAGGCAAACAGCAGAGCGAGCCTCCTCGCTGCTATTTCCAGACACAGCAGTCTCTGCCTCCAACCTCTCTCCCTTCACAGCCGTCCTGATCTCCCAACGATTATACAAACTCTGGAGCTTCTCAGAGAGTATATATATATATATATATATATATATATATATATATATATATTCCCACATAGACACACATTGATAGTCTTATGGAAATTATCACATATTCCGTAACAATGCCGAGTTCCGTGACCCGTCGATCAGAGGAGCCATAAATCAGGGGGGATTGAGCAGAGGCCTGACCCATGACCCACTCCGACACTAGGCTCCATCCTTACCGTCAGTCAAGCTTTTATCTCTGCCCGACCTTTAGGCCTCACCCCAACAACGGGGCATGACCGAAGCCCACATCCCCAATCACATGGCTTTTTTTTTTTTTTTTTTGGGCCCGCGCTTTACATCGTGACACCGATGTTTGGCCCTACCCTGCCGCAGGACACATCACTCCTGTCCAGATTTGGTTCTGCTTTTCTTGGAATGTAGAGCCTAATTATGTCAGGTATGCTCACAGACTCCAGCAGGATCATTTTCATGAAGGTCTAACTGCCTTCTTCTTTCCGTTTGTCTATCTCAAACAACAGTCTGGCCTTAATTCCAGCTGACTCGTTCCATTAAAAGGGGAATGTTATGTAAAACTGACACGACATCATATGTTATTCCCTCATCAAAAACATACTTGGAGTGTTGCCTTTCCTGCATGTTTGAGAAATCCTTTAATGTCCCGTGGCAACCATTCAGCTGTGCAAAACGCCTACGTCGACCTAGCCCCGCCTTCGAGGATAAAGCTCCACCTCCTCAGAGCTGCAGTTTCTAAACTTCCTAGCTTCTGTCTCTCAGAGCAGCTCTCCCCAGCAACACCCTTGCTCATTTAGTCCCTTTAGACTAGCCAGCCAGCAGCAGTTAGCAAACACCTGGTGGAACTGCTGAGCTCATACAAGCTACTTCTCAGTGTAACTCTGGTAAAAACGTTGTTAGGGTTAATAGATAAGCCATGTCATGATAACTTACTGAAATCGGAGTTTCAGAAAGAACAGGAGTTAAACTATGAAGTCAATTTTTAAGCCATATTTAATATATATAGCATTTTTGTAACAACTGAAGGCAACAGTTACTTGATTATGCTGTAATTACAGACTGTGCCTGGAAAATATATAATACTGTCCCTTTAAGGAAAATGATTCACATTTTATTCCCCCTTGGCATTTTATTTGTTGTCTGACTGACATATATGCCTTCTTATTGCACATAAAGTATCATGCCAACATTACTCCACATACATTTCTCACTCCAAAGCAAAAACTTTATATTCATCGGAACTGCATGTGATAAACTCGACTTTCATACACAGCACAGACAACCTGTAGATAAACGGCCTCAAATTTCTGACCAATCACACAACAAACCACAGAGCTGTCTGCGAAATAGTTTGAGTCAGGCCTGGTATTGAGAAGGGGAGGATAACGCCTATCTATGAATTAAATTACCATTTTTGTCACACAACTAAGTAAACAAAAGCTGGCTTTCATGCATCAGATGAAGTATTGAAGCAATTTTTACAATTATTCTTCAGAAGAATGCATCTTAATGCATCTCAGTGGCCCAATTGGTCTAGTCGTAGATCTAAATCAGACCTTGTGTAAAAGTTTCAATATTGCTGTTCACGGATACACCAGAAATGACTTTAGCCATTTTCAAAAGATTAAGGTAGGAAAACAAATGTATACGTAGATGTGGAAAGATGTTGACCCAAATTCCAGTTAGTGTAATTGTAACACAAGTTGGTCGTAAAATTTTTTTTGACTCAGAGTTGATGAATCCGATAGACATCCCTAAAGACAAAGGAAAATGGGGCATTTCCCTTCCACACGAGTCTGTCTATCATATACCATCCTCATGAAATATGCTGAAATCTGGGGATTATGCAGTGATAAAACGTGACAGTACTCCACCGCTACGAATACTTTCCAAGAATCTGGATTTCACAACCAGATTTTGAGCCTCTAAGGTTTATCTAAACACTCCAGGTATTGTTTGTTCTGCTCAGTGTAAGCGTTGACGTCTCCCTAGTTTACAGGAACTTTCAAAGGCAAAACCACATAAAAGCAATGTCTGCTTTATTGCAATAATTTTCTCTCCTTTATTTTCCACGACCACAAACACAGTAAATTATCATGACTCGCACCCCATTCAGACAAATTTAAAGACAGACATGCAAATAGTGTAAATTGCTACTAAAATTAGAAAGGTCTTTGTGAATCAGTTGCCCAAAGCTCAATCTGCAAGGCTCCAAACATGTCTTCAGCATATGTGTGTGTGTGTGTGTGTGTGTGTGTGTGTATGTGAGAGTGATTGCTCAAGTCAGTGTGAGTAAGTTTACTTTACACCACATAAAATCAAGTTTTGTAACAGACTTGCTAAATGGGAAGTGGGCCATGCTGTTTGTGTCCTGAGGAGGCTGACCAACGGCTGGAGACACTCAGGAATTCAGGCTGTGACTTTGGACTCGCTTTGGGTCACTGCTTACAAAGCACCACCCTCTATCCTCCACCTTCCACCCCACCAAAACCCCCTAATTTACCCTCCTTTTGTCCTTGTCCTTAGGTACCCTTCAGGATCAAAAATATTGCATCAATACCCTTGTTAAATGCAGTGTTTTAGAACACTAACGACCCTCTGATCATTCTTTTAAAATTTTGAGGCAACCAGATGAACATTGTTAATATTTTGCCTCTATTTTTAAAACCTCAGCTATGCAACTCCTCATACTTATTTTTGTAGGGTGGGCATTGCAAAAAACTAAATAAATAAAATAAACATGCTTCAACAACTGCTGGTATGTTGTACCAGCAGGTGGTGATACTTTTGACATTTGCATCAAAACTCAAACGAATAGAGCCTGAGCATGGCTAAAGCTGTGCTAGGCCCCAGATTATGTTGAACTTTAAGGAAACTAAGATTTAAACGTTTTTAAGTGACTTTTTCTTTTTGATAGTCTAAAGAGCACATGCCAGCTCTTCCCACTTTGATAGAAAAATATCACCATTAGGGTTTTAACCATTTATCTAGCTCTTAAGACAAGTCCATGCCTGATTTGGGTTCACAAGGCGAGAGATGATTTCTGTCAAAAAAGAAGAAAGAATGATTCCCATTTTTTCTGTTTTTGCAGTCTTACATGAACCGACTGTTTAGACAGTCTCGTTCTTCTCACAGTACAAATCATTCAGCTGTCACTAACAGTTTTTCCCCCCACCGAAAACCTGAAATGCTGTCAGATATTTAAGTACTTACTGACCTACCTAAAAAAATTTAAACAAAAGCCACTGATGCCTCTTTAATGCTTTTATAAGCAAAAGTTCCTACCCATCAACATAGCAGAAAAACTCAAAATCGACTTAATTTCTTCCTTCAAAATTAAAGTCTCATACATTCATGCAACAGATTAACAAAAACGCACATCGTTGCAGCAGAATAATTTACAATGACTTCATGAAATGAAGCTACATGTTTGTCAGTGTATTGATGATTTCAACAATGGCACTTGACAAAATGTCTTTTACTGTTTTCATTGAGCTGTTGATTATATGATGTGTTTTTGATGTTTTTTCATGTTTTCATGATGTAAAGCACTTTGAACTGTCATGCTGCTGAAATGTGATTGATTGATTGCAAGACAGATGACTTAATATTGTGAGATCTTTTGATATGAGATCTACTTACACCCCTAATAGGTTGTATTTGTTGATACTGTGAAGCATAAGGCTTGTTTTTTTTTTTTAATTACCCCTGACGGCATCTTTTATTAAAGCAACTCTTTCAAAACTATGTCAAATTTTCCTGACAGGTAAATGAAAACACAGCTTGTCGAGGCGTTTTTTTGGCTGCGAGATGATTTTTGTTTTTCTCCCTCATGACTTGAGCGAGAATTGAATTACAAACTGTCTTAGCAGGTAGACAGATGGTTAATCTATTATCCAGTTATTCCCCCCCTCTACCCCCACTCCAAATATTTCTTAAAGTGTCTCTTATTTCCCATGCAGTTTCCCCATCATACTCTATTCACTTTACGACCATATTCGGCGTGTCCTCTCACTCACCCGCTATAAAGTATTTGCTACAACAGGAAACAGAAAAAAAAAACATAACAACCGACAGCTGTTGATACATTCCTGACTCTGCTTGGTTATAAGATTGCAAACCAGTCCTATTCCGGACATTATTCCAGGGTGATACCATCAGTAGAGTACTAAATTATGATTTTTTTAGTACGATGATTAAGCAAGTTCATACAGAACTGATGAATCTATATGAAACGACGTATTTTATCCTCAAAGACATAACAGCTGTAGCTCTGCCATTGCAAACTTCAAGTAAGCAGACACTGTACGCTTATAGTGTTTAAAGGTAATAAATGAACTGAATTGATCCTATATTTTTCTACACTAGTTGGCCGTTGCACTCTATAGATGTTGCTTTCAGTTTCACCAACATAATTTCTGATTGTCTTAGTTCATACGATTTCAAAGCCTTTCCTTGACATGTGGACTGGGAGGTCAGAGGACAAAAAAAAAAAAAAAAGTGGCAGACAAAAGGCTCCAGGTCATTTTGTGCATTCCCCTACTCCTATTTCACACCCAGACATTCCCATTTTGCCTCATGCTACTTCTTCTTACCTATGAACAAACTATTTCATACCTACGAACTTAATCACATTTTTTATTTTTTATTTTTTTTTTTTTTTACACTTCTTTGTATTCAACTACTGTCATAACCCATGAAGCTCAATAGGTATGTCGTATATCAATGTCTTCTATTTACAGTGGAGAGGTTAGGGACCACAGCTGCCTGCGAATAGCTAAGATCTGTTATCAACTTTCAAGATAACAGTAATGAGCTGCTAAAATATTTTATCAATCATATCAAAGCAGTTTTTATCTGTATACTGTCAAATCACATCATTGTGAAAGCATGTTCAACATTGTTTGATTTCAAGGAGTGACCACTATTTATTATTTTAAGTCTGTTAATAGGTATTTTTTATCGATGCATTCTGCTGCAAATGGCCCTTTGAGGACATTTGTGATCTTGATATAGATTAATCGATTTAGCTGACGTTTAAGAGGTCAAAAGATGCACCACAACTTGCCACTGCTAATTAGCATTCCACTTTGGATGACACATTGGTATTTGGAGATTTTGTATATCAAGTTTATATGTCAAATTCTGCAAAATTAGTCCACATTTTCCACACCATAGCTTCAGTAACTAAAGCTTTAAAAAGTAAAAGTTTAGTAAGCTGAAACCCCTTAGGTAGCCAGCTCTGTTAGCTGTTAGCTTAGTTAGCCAACGTACAGTCTGGGATTCTGTGAGCATGTCGACTGTTGGCATGCCAATTATTACCACTAATAAAGAGGGCTACTACCAGGGCTGCACAGTGGCACAGTGGGTAGCACTGTTGCCTTACAGGAAGAAGGTTCTGGGTTCAATTCCCAGCACAGGTTCTTTCTGCATAGAGTTTGCATGTTCTCCCTATGCATGCATGGGTTCTCTCTGGCAGCCATGCTCTCTAAATCCTCCTAAGGTGTGTGTGTGTGTGCATGGTTGTTAGTCTGTCTCTGTGACAGACTGGTGACCTGTTCAGGGTGTACCCTGCCTGCTGGAAATAGGCACCAGCACCTATCCTGACCCCACTAGGGACAAAGGTGTAAAGAAAATAGACTCTGGTTTTCACTCTATGGCTTTCCAATAGGTCGACTTTCCCTCTCATTTATTTTTTTTTTTTTAAATAAGAGTAACTAATGTGAGTGGTCTTGGAATGTATGTTAATGTCAAACTTTCAAAAATGGAAGGTTATCAAAACTTTTCTAGTTATTTTTTATGCAGAGGCAGCAATGATGTCATATTGCTTTCTTATGAAACTGAGAACAAGTGTAAGCAAAGCTCCAGAATGAACTGCCAGCCTCCAGGAAACATCAGGGCACACCTGGCTTTAATAAGCCTGATGAAGCAGCAGGCACACCTGCGTTCAGGATCATCAAACAAGTGGAAAGAAAAACTCTAAAACCGCAGTGGAAGAAAACATTCTTTACATTTACATTTCCTTTCTGACAGAACAATCAAAAATAATTCATTCAGAGATTGTTGGTTGGCTCTCAATGCAAAGCTTTTAAATTTGCCTTTGCTTCTTTGTAACTATAGGTTGTATTCCCGTTTCTCTCTTTAGGCCAGGGCTGTATAGCCTCTGGATTAAAGTTGACGTTGCAGGATATTTACAGCCTTCGAGCAGCCTCCTCTCAGTCTGACGACAAGCTCTAGTGAAAAGCCTTCATGCAGCTGGAATCTCAGGGGCCCCAGCCTTCAGAGCCCCTCAGCATTAACCACGCCAGTTTACAGTTATATCTCTGGGATTTTCTCCCTCTTTTTTCCTGTGTTCCATATATATATATATATATATATATATATATATATATATATATATATATTTTTTTTTTTTTTTTTTTTTTGCCAAAGTTAAAGTCATTTATTGAAAATGTGAGTGTGGTTCACTGAT
>NW_015115859.1:36886-49010 GCF_001443285.1 Poecilia latipinna
TTTTCAGCAGCAAGAAAAACAGCTTATTTACTGTAGGGATCACTGGAGACAGATTAAATTTTATTGGTTGCATTGTTTAGGCTTGTACACAATCATTTGACCAGAAAATACATCGATACTGATTATGCTCTCTATCAATTAGATGCTGCCTGTAGACTTGATTGTTGTTTAAATTGACTCGTTTGATGTGCACTGCCTTGCAGAAGCAGTGAGGTTTGTTGTACTTTATTAGGATTGACGGTGGGTAAAAATAAGTATTGGGCAATCACAATTTTTCATAGTAAACATATTCCTAAAGGGGCTACTGATGTAAAATTTACAACAAGTGTTGGCAATAAACCCAAGTAATCCACACATAGAAAGAAACTAAAAAGTTCAGAAGTAGAAAAATGTGAAATGACACAGGGACACGCGCAGAAAGAGAGATGGAAATCCAAGACACCAGCTGGAATCCATCAGTAGCTTCGTTTCCATTAACCATATAATAGTCCAATATGACATTTCGAAAATAACTTCACTTAATGGAAATGCAGAACTTCGATGGACTGGCAACCTGTCCAGGGTGATCCCGCCTCTCGCCCGTTGACCACTGGAGATAGGCACCTGGTGACCTAACTAGGGACATCAACGGGCGGGCGGATGGAAATGCTGCAATTTTTTGTTTTTGACAAAAAGTTTTGGTGCTTGGATGAGGTGGGTTTTTTTTTTTTGGCCGTTTCAAAATTGGTTTATTGCGTAAAACTGTGACAAAAACACTTTTTTCACATCACATGATTCATCTGATCAACAACTGGATGTTGCCACTGGGGAAAACCACAAAGAAACAGACAGCAAGTAGTTGGAGTATCTTGGCGTGGCATGTTTTTTACTGTCTTAATACATGAACAAACGTATTCACGTGTGATTTTAATTATGTTTTTTTTACAGAAACACAGTAATTACAAAGTTCTGTTTTCTCATCCTTAGCGGAACATCAAAGTTTTGCGCACATTAGTAATGGAAGCACAGCTAGTAATCAGAAAGCCGACCTCCGCCTCATCAGTGCAGCTTCACATTAGCTGGTTCAGTCCAAACTGAAGACTATAAAAAGTTGTCATTACCCAGGTGTCACACAAGTAACATCTCATGATGGTAAATATGTTCACTATTAAAAAAATTGATATACCACTACATTATTTTACCCACTCTATGGTACCAATACAGAATAATACCTAAATGTGAAATTAAATGAAGATGATACATAGTTTTCATGTTTCTTCTTGGTAAATTATTCAAGCTGACCTAATGCAGAAAAGCCCCAGGTTTCAAATCCTGACAGAGACTCTAAGATTTAAGTGTGAACATCCATCTTGAACTTCTGAAGGTATTTGGTTGCTTTGCAGTGTATTTAGCAACATGGTACATTGTGTTCAGTGTAAGACGGTATAAGATGAATTTTTTAGATATACTGCAATTCTGAACTTGCTTGACCAAATCTCCAGACCCATTTTAGGAGTAACTGCTTCCACATCAATAAAATGGAAACAGTCAGGCTCTGAAGTTGTTTCACAGGGAATTTTGAAGCTGGGCTTAAAGGGACAAAAGTCACTTATTTCCGTGGCAAATCTGGGCCAATTTCTGCCAAGACTGACTCCATCCCTTAGGCTCACTAAAGGAAGGCCGGTAAAATCTGATTTACATCACAGCCGCCCGGGCTTCCGCAAAGCAGCGGCCGAGCCTCATATCCCATAGCGGGTGCTCCGGCGAACCGCTGTACATCGCACGGTGGCCGAAGTTGTGCGGGAGCAGGAACAACTGAGGAGGGGAGGAGCAAATCCAAAGGGGCCTGTGGCAAAATAGGAGTGTAGAAAAGAAAGAAGGGGGGAAGAAAAAAGTGAGGGAGCGAGGGGGAAGGAGAGGTCAGGAGGGCAACGTGGGGCACTCCCAATCAACACTGTGTAAACAGGCCTCCTCCTGGAGTGGACAGGTTGCAGCGAGGGGGAGTCCTCCACGGGCCACTGAGGCTGTCAGCAAAGTAGATAACTGATGGCAGGAATGTGGCATTTGTTCTTAAAAACAGGGAGAGAGGGAAGAAGAAAGAGAGGGAGGGAGGAGAGGAGGAGTTCAACTAGTGGCAGAAAGCGGGGGCTGCCAATTAACATCCACTTGATGCATTCATACAGCCGGGCCTCTGGCTCCTTAAGCCCTGCAGCTGCATTTGTGCTGGCAGGCTGTGTCCCGGTTTCCCTGGCCCTGCGCACTCACCCACACACACAAACTCACACACACATCCCTTCAGCAACACAACGGCCCCAGCTCCCAACACTTTTCCATACAGACATTGTTAGACAGTTCAGTCATGGCTTTGAAAACACTTAGTCAAAGGGAAGAACTTATTAATTTGTTAAGATGTTTTGTCCTTCAGAATGTACAAGCCAATGAACTTTACAAATGAGCATGCAAGATGGCAGTGGACATGCCACCAGGGAAGAACACTTAGGGTGTTTTCACACCTGATAGTCCGGTAGACTCCATCCGACCGGGGACAAGAACGGTAACATTTAGTACATTTTCAACTGGTGCGTTTCGCTTTCACTGTACTGTGTCAAATGAACAAAAACCTTTAAAAACCTATCCGTTCTTTCTCACCTAGAACTACAGAAGGAAATGACACAAAAATCTCAGAAGAAGATGCAAACGTAACTTCCTTCTTTGGAAAATGTCAACAGAAATGGAGTGTTTTAGCAGTTGTACGATTTCTCTTTTGTCTTTGGTAAAAGACCACAAACCACTTCTCCCTCTAGCGCTAGACTCTCACGTTTGTTTTGGTTGCATTTACCCAGAATGCCCTGAACTATAGTTCACTTCTTGCAATTGGAGTGGTCTCCGGTTCACTTGCATCCACAGATGAATTTAAACTGCGCCAGAGTTCACCTCACCCGAACTGGAACCTTGATTCTCGGCCCGCATCAGATTTCAATTCCCCAAGCAAACCAGACCTTCTAGACGAACAAATACACGTTCGATTAAAGCAGACTAAACAGGACTGGTGTGATGCACCATTAAGCTTCCTGTTTAAACCTCAGCATGCCTGATCCTCCAGTCTATTACAGTGTGCTAAATGCCAGCTCCATTTCTACTTAGACATGCTCCATTTGCATAAAGATTGTGCCCAGGAAGACTGACACCAATTTAAGATTTAAGCCACGCTGATGGGATTAATGTGATTCACGAATCAAAGTCCTGTCTCCAGCCTCTGCATGTGTTCCGTCTGCCCAGAGAGCTGCATTCATCTCTTTCTGATCCTACAACAGTTATTAGCTTGTCCTCCCATCAGGAGCATACATAATCAAAATCAGAGCATGCTGACCCTGGGCTTGTGCTCTAAAAAGAGAAGTGGGCTTTCCCTCAGTCTGCAAATGGAGCCGCGATCCCTCGGGTTGACCCTCCCCTACCACCACCCGTCGTGATGGCCTTTGAGGCCAAGTGAGGTGTAAACAAATCTAATATACACTGCATTGTGCCGCACCCCAAGGGTCCTGGTGAAGTTACTCTGGAGGTACAAATCACTCCGGGTCACGGCTTGCTTACTTTTTCTTGCTCCGGTTCCCCAAAGGACTTCAGTCACCCACAATGTGAATGCTACCCAGCCATCCTGCGCTACCATCGCATAGGTTTATTTACATTTGTGCGAAACAGATTGATTGAATGGGCCCCTTTTGGGGATGGAAGCTACACACAAGCCTGCTTAGTGTTCACAGAAGAGACCACCATGTAGAGAAGGAAAGACTCGTACCTTCAGTTTCCTAAAACTGTTATTTTAGAACTCACAACTTGTAAGACATGGGCTCAAACTCCAACTAGCCTAAGATTTTGTGAAAATTTCAGAGGCGTTGAGATTTAGAATTGTGTGGGCTACTAATCCACTTTCATAAATAGTGCAATGACAGAGGGCATAAAAAAATCTTAAGTGTAGAATATTCTAGTCCAGGTTTAATAAACCATATACTATGATTATACTAAAACAGTCTTGAAGAAGCTAAATATCTAAAATACCTCCATTTTCACAATTAGAAGAAAAAGTTCAGCTTAGAATTAGTTTTGAGTTGTCTAATGGTGCTTTCACACCAAATGCTTTGAAAAATCAGTTTGTTCACTTCCACCAAACTGAGACCTAGGTTTTAAGAGGGCCCAAAGTTTGTTTTTTGATCCACATCTAAGTTCAGTTCCACATTAGTTGTGTTACTGACGGGGCCCAAAGTTTGTCAAGAAAACAGTCTCCACAACATTACACCACTAGCAGAAGCTGGAACTGTTGCTACAAGGAAGCATGCATCAATGGCGGAGTTGTTTATGTCCAGCTCTCAAGATCTGGTGTGCTGTATGCTTTAAACATTTTCCTGCTTAAACAAACTTGGATTGAATGAATGGTTCATTGCCAGGCCTGTGTAGAACTTGAATCAAGCGTACCACTTGTGTTAAAGTAGTGACAGGTCTAAACATACTGGACACCGGCTCTTGGGAACTGGAGTTGAACACCTGATTAATGGTTTTGTGTCGCTTACGCACAATTCTGACTCCAAAACCTGAATGTAGCAGACTCGTCAGGCCATGTAACCTTTTCCCAAAGTGTTATTGTCCAAATTTGGTAAACTAGTAAAAAAAAAAAAAAAGTAGTCTCAGCTCAAAATATTTCAAATCCCCAAATAATCTTAACCATATCTAAATGCCAAAGTGCGTTGAGTTGATTCCACGATTGAGTGTTTTGGTTTTCATGTTACTAATCACCAAGTGTCTGGTGATTGCATGCAATAGCTTGAACTTACATCACAAGAGAAAATCACACACTGACAGCAACCAGGTAGCATCTTACTTTTACACTGACAACACATTGTGCTGTTTTAATATGAGCCGCTGTTATGCCCGTAGCATGCAAGGATTTCAAACAGCAGCTACTCTGGCAAAGGGATTGTGTTTCAGGTTAATTGCTCAAGAAACATAATCTAGCTCACTGAAAATATTGTTTTTCTGCTAAGCCATGTTTGATTAGAAAAAGGAAGCGCTGACCCGGGAGGACATCATTAACAGCTCATAGCCTCTGTTTACTGAGCGAACAGAGAGAAACTTTTAAAGAGATGTCGCTGATCAATCCATCGTTTGGCTGTTTGGCATGTTTCCCGCTGTGACATTTTAATATTAAACAGACATCCACAGATCTGCATTCCTTATTAAGTAATTTTTATAAATTGCCTCTGATTCTTGGTAGTTTCCAGACATTGCTGCACTGTTTATTTTAAGCCTATGCAGTAACTGTGCACAATGTTGTGTAAACAGGACTGTGCAATGAGTGTCGTGGGTCAGCAGGGCAGAGGACAACCATCCATTTCCTGGAAAAACTCTCCCCCTGTTGAACCTCGCAGACGGTTATCAGGTCACCTCAGGTTCAGCCTCAAGGCGCAGCCCACTGCCTGTCTGCACGTTTCCTACAAAATCCCAGAACAGCAAAAAGAATGTGATGGAGGGAATACAAATCACACCACTGGATGGCTTGAAGTAAACTGGTCACCTTTCGGCCAAAGATGTGAAGATACAATCCAGTGCATTTGAATTCTGCCAACCTGAAACTATATTTTCTTTTAACCATTTTTGGAGGGAATCGTTTGCATTTCTAGAAATTTTTGCAATTTCTCTTATAAAAAGTCTAAATGACCGAGTCTTTTAAGACCACGGGCAGGTTAAAAGCATTGCTAAGTATTGATTCCTTGTAGTATTTAAGAGTGAACTTTGACTGAACCATTCTAAGTGGATCGCTGCAGCTCCTCCAAAGTAACTCATGGGCCTCCTGTCTGTTTCTCTGCATAAAGCTCCCCAGTTAGGACAGATACGTTTCAAATGGTTTGGACTGTGGCAAACTCTTTATGTTTCAACTGATTGATGGAACTGAATGCCTTGAGATGTCCACGGTTTGGGATTTGGCCGTATAACCTAACTCTGTTTTTAACTACAGGACGACACATTTTGAAGTTTGGTATAATTAACATATATTAATTATCAACTTAGAGTATGTAAAGGTCGATTTTCAAAAATTCTTTGAATTTGTAAGAACGTTTGCTTTTACCACTTGGTTCAGTAAACTATCAGTAGGAGACAAAAACTGAATGAAACATTTATTGGTATCAGCTACAATTACTAAATGATCTAAAACAAACATATTTAAAGAAAGAAAATACACAAAAGGCAGAAGATGTTCTCTACTCCCCTCATCAGCCAGTTCATGGTAAGTTTGAGCTCCTGGAAAGAGATTCAGACAGCCTACAGCAAAGACCAAAAGATGGAAAAGCTCCATCACTACTCAAGCCATTATTCAGCTAAATTTAAAATGTGACTGGATGCGATTGCTGTGTCATTTTAATCATCTTCCTTTGAGTTTTCTTTACTGGTTTGGATACTGTTGTGGACTGACTGTGTTTGTGTGAGTGTGGTTTTTTTTATGTGGCTACAGGAGAAATTCTCCTACTGGATGCATAATACCATGACAATGGTTGTTGCTGTAATATAAATGTGTGGGTTCAGCTGTGCAGGGATTCTTGTATTTATGGAAGGAACCAGAATGGCAGTTTCAGCATCATTGGATGTCAACAAAAGCTTCTTTATGCCCCGTTACGTCATTGAGAAGAAGCGTCCTAGCTTGCACTCAGAACCTGTTAGGGAACGCACAGTTCAGTGGAGCAGCAGTGTGTGCATGTATGTGTGTGTGTGTGTGTGTGTGTGTGTGTATAGTGTTTGAACAAGTGAAAATAATTTTTACGGGCAAACGAGTCAATTCATAGGAATTTGTTTGGTGTAGCTGAAAAATGATCGTTACTGCAGATGCACTTCACTCATTTTGAATCCTCTATAACTTGATCTGACAGGTCTGTTAGGGCTCAGATGGTTAAGCTAATGCAAGCAGCAATGCAGCCCAACTAGTCAGAAAGTTAGACACGGTCTGCGCACTGGCACCTGCTAATGTTTGCGTGAACGACAGCTTGATTCTTGTGTGTTTATCATGAGCCGGGTAAAACAAAAAGAAAATGTTTTCTGAAGCGTTAGCAGCGGTGCTACGTCAAGGCAGTCATAGTTCTATTTAATGCAGACACCAAACGCAACAGCATTGTGCCCGCACAGCTTCCATCAAACTAGCATAGCTCCCAGACGTACAGCTAAGCTAAGCTTAAGCAAAAAAGTGAAGATTTTCCAGGATCCCACTCACATGAACAGTCGGTTAAACTTGTCTTACAAAGCTCGGATCAGTCAAATCAGACGATGTACATCCACTTGACAACCATTTAAGGTCATCAAGTGGAACCATAGTTTGACTGTGTGGTTATCTGACAAGAAGGATTAAGATCTCAACATGACGTTTTCAGTTCATCTAAAAGTGCTGAATAGAGCCAAAGAGGTAGAGACAGTGGAGATGTGACATCTGTGACTTCAAAACGCAGAAGAAACCAAGCTAGCAAAAGCAGGAAGTATGTCTGGGTTTATATTCACAAGGATTTATCTGCTTTTAGACTTTAAGACTGAGAATGGGAGGCAGACAAGGGCCGTGTAATTATCTCGGAAGAGGTTTCCCAGACCTGACTCGACTATGGTGAGATAGGTGCGTCTAGCGGGCACATCCTGAGGCTAGCTAGCTGGTGTAATTACAGTGCTATCTTACACTATCAGGTATTTAAGTAAAACAGTTTTGTCTGCGTCCGTACAAAAACCACATTAGGGTTTTTTTTTCTCTCCTGCTCTTCCCAATTCACAAACCTCAAAACAGCAGCTCCCATGTACACAAAACCTACTGAGGTTCCTCTAACTGCGAAAAGCCATTTTTGCGCTCACTTGTGGTAAATTGTCTCTAAAGCCGTAAAACCTTTGGAAGATCAGCGCTGTAAAACGCATGGGTTTATGGGTAAATGAAAGAGCCAGAGTCGTATTTCCATTCTGAGGTTTTAGTATAATGAAAATTCAACTTTTACAACAAACAGACGAACCAGACGTCTAGAAAACACCTTCCTTAAGTTGTTAAAATGCCCAACTACAATTCTTATCACATATAATTGATTTATGTTACATCTTAGGTTGATTTATTCGATCTATTTTTTGATCCAAGTAAAGCAATGCCGTCTTTTGGTTGCATTAGTTTAATAAACACATTTTTTATTGAGCGGAAGATTCCATGTTTATGGGAAATGGAGGAACTGTGCAGCCTGTTCCAAATGGAAAAAAACAAACAAAAAAAACATCTGACAGTCTGGCAGACCTGATTGAATTGCAACATTTGTTACATTTTCAACTGGTGTGGTTCACTTTCACGCTGCATTGTGTTAAACAATACAAATCATTTGAAAAACCTGTTCCCCTCCTGACCTCTGGTGGCGCTCCATCAAGGACCACTGAATGAAATAGCACAAAAACCTGCAAAGACGACACACGCACAACTTCCTTCTTCACAAAATATAAACGAAAATGGCGTGTCGACTGATTTTAGATGTTTTTTACAAAAGACTAGAAGCCATTTTCCCCGCTAGCGGTAGACACAAGCGTTTGTTTTAGTTGTAATTACCCAGAATGCCTGCTTTCAGAGCCGTCTCTGGCTTTTCTGGTCCAATCAAGAGTTTGATTGCACATTCACACCTCCCCAAACAAACTGCACGTTCTAGGCAAACATACCAGAGCTCGATTAAAGTAGACTAAACAGGACTGGTGTGAATCCACCCAAAAAACACTTCTATGCAGACATTGAACTAAACCACAGGAAAACTGCTACAAATCCGCTTTTATTAAGATTTATATAAACAACTCTTCTCAGTTCTACATAATCTTTGACAAGAGCCTCGGGTTGCAAATGGACAAAGCATGAAACGCTGGGATCATTTGCCACACTTTGTACCCGTACAGGTGAAGTTGATAGAGCAACACGTGGGCCTTTAAATGTTGTTCAAAGTTGCATGTTTTAACGAGAAAAGTCTGAACCCTAGCTCAGACAAAAGAGAGCATTCCACATCAACAGATTTAGCTTTGTTCATCATCTATCAAGGAATGTCAGCCGTTGGATCTGCGAAATGCCATTTGCTGAATGCTGTCAGACTTCCCAAACCAATTAAACTGAACTGACAGGACACACACACACACACACACACGCACGCGTACACACAGAATGGGATTATTTTCATGCAATGCAGTCATTGGAACATTCACAAACTGTGTGTGTGTGTCAGCTTGGTCAAGAAGCCATGGATATTAACAGTAGCAGGAGGCTTAAATAGGGAGAAGATGGCTGAGATGAATATATAAACCGTCTTTTGTTTGTTTTTTTGTCTTTTTTTTTAATAAAGCACTGCAGCAAAGCCTTCTCTCATGGCAGCCTGATGAAATCCGAGTAAATTTAAAAGCGCCGCATGAATAAGTTACATGTCAGACGTTTAGCACAAAGCTTGTTTGCAGCCTGTAGATGAGCGAATCAAATGTTCCTACCGGGCACATGCATTTTAAATGACACGTCGGCGCTCATTAGTTTTTCATACCGTTTACAGACCCGCTGGAGTGTGGAAAAGCTCTCCAAATTAAGCTCGCTTTCTGTATTTTTTATTTATTTATTTATTTTCCTGGACGCAAATATTGTAGGCCAATCTATAAAGTATGCTGTTGGATGTCCGTATACTCCCAGGGCCGAGAGGAGGATTTTTATTTTATTTTTTTTTCCAGGAGCGCAACTTTCGAGGGTGAGATGTTTATTGGAAATTCAATGAAACAGACCATCGCTAATGGAGTCTCCAACACATTACGAATTAAGCAGATACCGTTCAGAAAGGGGCTGGAATCCAAAAAAGTTTGAATTTTTGTTTTTGTATTTATTTTTTTTCCTCCCCGACAAGCAGGAAATGTGAAACAAAACATCATGAAATCAGAACAGAGTCCATTTTTGATCACTTTGATAAAACTGAAAATATTTCTGCCTTCACAGTTTTGTTCTTGTTGTCATATTTCCAACGCGTGTCAAAAGTTCCCTCTACAAAAAATAAAATAAAATAATCACCAGCCTCTCTACCTTCAGCTTCTGGATTTTGGCAGTGGTCAGCTTTGTGTGTGCGTTTTTTTTTCTTCTCTCTGCACACTTCTATCTGCAGCAGCTAATAAGACTATTTCAGCCTCTACACCTGCAATGACGGCTGAGATGCTCTCCTCAATAATGCATTAGACAGGCAGGCGAAGACCCTTGGGCCCACCACCACCAATACTAGCAGCAGCAGCAGCAGCCTCTCTTTCTTCCATCCCCTCTCTGCCCCCCCTGCACACACTGTACAGTCGAATACAGTTGAAGATGCAGCCTGACTCAAAGGTGAATGAGGCCTATTGATTTGTGGACACAGAGCTCCACTTCTCATCTTCCCCTGGCCTGCCTGCAAAATGGATTGGGGTGAGGATGATGTCGAAGGTGGTTGGTTGGAGGAATACGCGCACCCCCACACACACACACAGAGGGAGATGGAGAGAGTTAGAGAGAAGGTGTGTGTGAGGGGTGAGGTGGGTACGGTGTTTGGTGAACACAACTGGGGAATTGAGAGTTGTTGTTTTTTTTGTTGCTCTTGTCACTACTGCAGAGAGAGGTTGGGGTTAGCATTAGTCGTGTTTCCATTACAAATTTGCGAAAAACTTTTGATATTCCGCTAACGTTGGGAAAAGAAATGCAGCAATTGCAAAATTCCTGCGTTCTTCTGTTAAATGATAAACGCATCTGAAATCACACGTGAAGAAGTCCATTCATGCGATAAGTCATTAATCGATCTTAATGGGTTTTCATCTGGTTACATAAAGATTTAATAAGATAAACTTTATGCATTTCATTTGGATTTAAAGTGACAGACCAACAAATTACACAGAAGTTCTTCCAGAATTATGATGAAAACAAGAAAATGAATTTATCCTATTTTTATGTGTATACATGTATATTTGTATCTTTTTCATATTTACATTAGAATTTTTTTTTTTTTTTGCACCTTTGTGAAAGGAATTTTCTAGCTTGTGAACTTGTTTACTGGCGATGGTAATGAAATTATTATAACTTAAATGTTCAAGACTTTATTTCTTACTGACTTTTTGTTTCAAAAGGTCAAAGCATTTTTGAACCTAAACGCGTTTTATTTCGCTGGACTGAGTGTAAAAACGTCTCTTCAGACTGTAAACGTCTCAAACTTTTGGTCTTTCATATCAAATCCCCAAAAAATACAAAACAATTTTTGGCTCCGAAAATTGGAGAAACCTTTCCTCCTACCCCCATTTTTTTTTTCCCCATTTTCCATAAGTAAAAATACCAAAGCCGATGTAGTAAATGGGCAAAAGACCAATGACATGACGTCAGGCCTGTGCCTGAAGGTAAATTTGCACAAGTTTGCAGGACTAAAGATAAACAGTCAGGCGGCTGAAGTTAACCAGAGCAGAGCCGAGATAAAGACCATTGTTTCCCTGTCTGTCTCCGTCCACTGGTGGCTCCCCAAGTGGACGCCGCCATTGATAACGACATAATGCTTTCCCTCCCCGCCGCAACAATGGCTCCCTCAGCCCAGATGGCAAATTAGTACCAATTGTTCAGAAACAATGCAGACGGCTGATGACAGACGCTCGGAGTGTGCGGCGGAGACAGCAGTCCGGATGTCGCTTCCTTCATGTTTACGAGTTCGTCAACGGAGAAGGGTGACTCGTTACCGGGTGGAGTTGAGGAAAAGACGGCCTTTAGAACACAAACTGCACCACTTTCTCTGCAGCGGAAGGATCTGAGGAACTGAAATGGATGCTAATGTCCAACAGAAGTTTCCAAATACTTCCTTCTCCCGTGCAAGCTGAAAAGCGAAAGTGTACGTGTTTGGGTTGGTCAGTTGTTAACAATGGCACAGAGCGAGATGAGGTAGCAGTGCCCTGGATTATATTTAGAAAAAGAGGGAGGAGAAGAAGAAAAAGAAGAAGAAGAAGAAGAAGAAAAAGAAGAAGAAGAAGAAGAAGAAGAAGAAGAAGAAGAAGAAAAAACACTACCAGAGTTCTACTGAAAAAAAAAAAAAAAAAAAAATGAAAAAGACCAACCATTCTGTAAAAACAGGGAGGACTTTTTTAAGCTTGC
>NW_015115859.1:52162-54375 GCF_001443285.1 Poecilia latipinna
AAAAAAAGAAGAAAAAAAAAAAAAAAAAAAAAAAAAAGAAAAAAAAAAACCCCGAAAGGTTTAAAAAAAAAAAAAAAAAAAAAAAAAAAATGAAGAAGCCGCAGCTTCTGTTCAAACAAGCGAGACTTATTTTAGATTGGCTGGTGAGCGGATCCAGGACACACACATACACACACACACTTCCACAGCCACCAGCTGCAGCCTCCACCAGAACCACAATCTATTACCATTAGGCAATAAATCAAACAACAAGAGGCGGCCGCCAAGAATAACAGCCGTAAAATAGAGTAAGATCACCCTATTAAAACGCAGCTCGCTTTCGCAGTATGCAATTAGTTTTTATTTTATGTGGCGCGCTACTCAGGCACAAGAAACCAGAGAGGAAATATTTAAAACGTAAAAAGAGGAAATACGACTGCTGACGCTGGTTATTGCTTCCTAGCTTCATCTTATAACCACGCATTATGGGACAGAGGTTGTGTTTCCTACAAGAGTGTACTGAAAGAGGGAAATAAAATTTAATTATTTCAATTTATCTCCTCTTTCACTGAGCCGATATCACATACGACGCATTACCAGCAAAACAACTCGGGCCAAACTGTGATATTCATGTTACATAAATTTATTGCGCAATGCAAGGAGTTCACTTCTGTTCATTTTAAAGAGCTAATCCAAAGTCTAAATCCAGTTTATCAAGAAACCAGAATGTTGCATAAGACCGGTGACTTAACAGTTCAGTCAAACATGTTGATGCTCTGCAGACGGTGGCACAAGGATCAATTAAATGTTTGGAGTTTTCATGAGGAATAAAGTCTCAAGAGCGAACACATAGAGACATATGGTGAACATGCGATATAACTGTTCTGCTAAGCCACTCCTGAAACAAAGATCAAAAGCGTCTTACCTTTCATATGGGAGTAAAGTTTACACTCCATTGAAAGTTGTGTGAAGTCCGGTGTGAAGTTTCCACAGGCGGCGATGACGATGTCTGCAAATAACAGCGATGGATGACAAATTTGTTTCTCCTGGCCCATTTGAAGTTCATTTTTGCTTCAAAATTCAATGCGACTATTATTGTGTTCAAGTTGTGCTACAAGGAGTTAGCTTATTACCAAAGCTTTCATGTTTTAGCATCTTGATGCTAAACATCAGGAACAAACAAACGGCGACAGGTACAGATGTTCCCATTACTAATGTCAGAATCAATGATGTTCATTTCTAAAGAAGTATTGTTTCCATGAATGATCAGATGTCCCTGAAACATGTGAAAGCTGAATGGGTGTAATAGCAACCTGATGGCTGAATAACCTAGATTGAAAATTAAAAACAGTAAATATCTTTGTTGTTGAGCTCATATGCCTATTTTTTTCCATTATTTAGCAACAAAATTGGTTTTAGAATTGGGAATGTTGCTTATTTTATGTGGTTTTCAGTGAAAACTAATTACAGACCCTGCGAGTAGCTTGATTAAAAAATTTTATTTGAGTCCGACCACCAGTAAAATCTCAGTGACTGAGGACTTGGGCATAATCACTGTGACTGCAAAAACACAAAGTTTTACACAATATTTATGGCCTGGTTTCTAGTGCAAATATTTTAGTACACCTGAAATAAAACAAAACTAACTCAAGTAACTTTTCAGCAAGATATAGGAGCTTGTTTTAAGTTAACAATTCATTAACATTGACAAAAATGTACTGGTTCCATTGGCAGATGTTTTTACTTATGGAGAAAAATGTCTTGCCATCCTCTTGATTTCTACAGAATTTATGAGACGCCCTCTACAGCCTGGAGGCAATAATGCTTGATTGAAAACCGTTTTTTCCCCCCTTGACCTGGTCTTGGACTCGGTCTGGGCCACACTGTATGTCAATGTACGTCACACGAAATGGTCCGGCGAAGCAACAAAACGCCATAAATCAAAACACCTGTTACTAGCAAACCAGCACTTTCAAAGTCTCTCAGCTTCTTTGAACGTGCCCACCTTCTTTTAGCCTCCTTTTTATGGCAGTGATTTACAGCCGGCACAAAACTTGATAAATAGTCAGCAAGCAGGGTAGAGAGACAGAAAGAGCCCTGTCTGGATCAACGGCGGGAGAATCTAACCTCCAGGGGGAGGAGGAGAGAGAAGGGCGGACGGAGGCGACATGTTGAAGCACGTCAGCTTAAAAGCAGGTGTAAGGAGCCCCTCGGCACGTCCTGGCATCCACTTC
>NW_015115860.1:0-2777 GCF_001443285.1 Poecilia latipinna
CCAAAGTCATATTTTGGAGCGGTACCTATACTTTTACTTGACTCTGAGATTTCAGTACTTTATACAACACTGTAAACTTAAATGTAAGAGTGAAAACGAAGCCAGCCATGTAGAACAACATTTTATTCAATATTTTACACCCACTATGTCACTAAAATCAGTGGGTCTTGTAAAGTTTTTAGCAATCATGAGTCAACAATGACTGGAGCCAGCCTACTATATAATCTACTGGGGTACAATTTTATATAATCCTACATATATCATACTCAACAGGAGAGAGCCTGCCTCATCAGTAATGACAAAGGGTTGGATCCCTGAAGTCAAATGCTATCCCCCTACCCCCACTGTAGCTCTGCCACTGCTGTTGACCTAAACTCCCAGTATTTTACAGTATTTTCTAAAATACGGTAAATGTTTGTGAACTACAGCTGCCGGTATTTTACCCTATTTCCTAAAATACGGTAGGATACCGGCAGCTGTGGTTTTCCCTTAGCAAAATTGGCCATATCTTTTTGGTAAATTAAAGATGCTGACGGTAGTGAAAAATTAGGTGGAATCGCCCTTTATCCAACTTCACCTTCGTCCAAGCAGCAGGGCCTACCATACAGTTCTCTAAATGTGACAAATCTATGGTTGACCTAAAATTAAATAATCCCAAATACATAATTTAATCAAATTCTCTCATAATGATGGTGGCGTCTGCTTTAGGAGTTTACTCAGCAATTGGTAGATTGCCAGTTTGATGCGTCTTCCTTTGAGATTTCAGTTTGGTATGTCAAAGTCATTATAGATTTAATTACTAAAAAACAAAAGTATGACACCAGCATTCTAATCTATGTAAATTACTTTTGCAGTCTGGTTTATGGTTTTACATCATAGATATAAACATCAGCAAGGGGTGCTGCGGTGGCGCAGGGTGAAGCACAATCCATGTGCTTCACCCTCACCGGCCTTAGTCCTCATGCTGGTGGTCACAGGCTCAATTCCTGGTGACATTTGCCACATGTCTTCCCCCTCTCTCATAACCCTCCTTCCTGTCAAGCTACTTTTGACTAAAGGCCACTAGAGCCAACAGAACCTTTAAAAAAAACAGCAAAATTTGGAATTTTGGCTGATTAATTCCATTCATTTTAAGGTAATTAGTTGCAGACAATGTTACAATTTTTTTTTTAATGAATTTTATAATTACTTAGATTTTTACAATAGATTTCTCTGTTTTCTACATTTCAAAATCACCTGCAATAAATGTTTATGGAGTTATTGTAAGTCCATATATTTTCTACAGTAATTAAGTGCTTTTTATATTAAAGTCAGCAACTAACTATTTTAACATTTTTTGCCGTAAATTTACAGACTTATTTTGCAGTGTTGACTGTGAAATACATGAACAGTGATTCCATGTATTTTCTATGGTAAATGTTTCGGATTTTACGGTCAGAAATTGTTGTATTTCACAATTTTTCACTGTTAAATTTACAGACTTTTTTCACAGTGCACCTTATTACAAGAAGCAATAGCTCAGCAGAGCTAATCGGGATATGGAGAATTAAAACAATCTGCTGGCCTATAAAAAGATTTAAAAGCAAATAAAATCTTACAATTGACTCTGAAACACGTAGGCAGCCACTAATGTCAGTAACGTGATCTCACTTTCATGTTCTATTAAAACGTTTAGCTGGATCAACTGTGACATTCCGATGCCAACATAAAGACCAATTTAAGTCTGGGCAGAATGTAATGAAGGCAACTTTAGAGGAAAGAGGTGGACTCACCTCCGTGATCATTCTTAATCACAATAAAACAAAAGCTTAGAGGATTTATTTATAAAAGATGAAATTGTCCAGAGGCGGAGGAACATCTGACAAAGGGCTTCATTTTACAGCTGGAAGGGACAAAATGTTGCTGGTTGTAAGTTCTAAAATACATGACATCTTCCCTGCCTTTAATTTCAGACTGTTTCATCCCATAGCTTCATCTAAACACTCAATATAAAAAAATGACTTTCAAAGGATGTTTGGCATCACATAGTGAGTGTCATCCACATAGCAATAAATTATACATACTACAGCCATTGTAGACAAAAAAAAAAAAGGGAGCACATTTCTTCCGAAAAAAACTCAGTAATTTTGAGATCTCAAATTTTCTAGAAAAAGCTTTTCAATAGTTGAAAATGTTTGACTTGTCGAGCTCAGAAAATTCCACATTTTTTCTAGAAAATTTCTGAGATTAATTTCAAAAATTCTAATTTTCTTTAACAGAAATGTACTGCTTTTGTCTTTTTCTGTCAATGGCTGTAATAAGCAGTCGTATAATTCTGATGATGTGCTTCAACAATTAACATTTGAGCATTGAGAGAGCAAAAAGGACTGGTCCAACAATTGAGCCATGAGGGATGCAGGTGAGCATTTGAGGACAATGGATCGCTCAGTCTGACTGCAGCTCATCAAATAAGCATGTTGCTATTCCGGTCCTGTAATCCTGACAGTATGGCATAACCAAGGATACAATGGCCAACCATATCAAAAGCAGAACTGAGGTCCACAAAGCAGGAAAATGGCTAAATTCCTGGAGTCAATAAAAGATAAATGATTCTTTTTTGATGTGAAAGCCATACTGGGTTCTCTACAGCAGCGTGGAAAAGAAGAGACAAATAAAAGGCCATTTTATGGGTCTAAAATTGTAACGTACAAGCAAAATCAGCCAGAACCCAAAATGCAGCCAAGACCAGAGTTGGTTCACAAAATGTCTTTATTACAAAAATAAAGGTAAGGGGCTAA
>NW_015115860.1:8446-11056 GCF_001443285.1 Poecilia latipinna
AATCCCCATTTTATATAATTTTATAAGCAACCCATCCTTCCATACCATGTCATATGCTTTTTCAATGTCAAAGAATATTGCTACCACTATTTCCCTATTAATTTGGGCTTTTCTAATATCTGATTCTAAGCAGATAACTGGATCCATTGTACTCCTTCCTTTTCTAAATCCACTTTGACATGGGGACAGAAGTCCTTTACTTTCTACATAGTATGTAATCCTTTCTGTTATCATTCTCTCCATAATCTTTCCTAAACATGAAGTAAGTGCAATTGGTCTATAACTTAAAGGGTTTGTTGGATCTTTCCCTGGTTTAATAATTGGGACAATAATTGCTTCTTTCCAGTTAGATGGTAATCTCCCTTCTTCCCAGATCTTATTAAATAAACCTAGAAGTTTTCCTTCAGCCTGACTCCCTAAATGTTTTAGCATAATATAGCATATCTGATCTTTCCCTGGTGCTGTTAGTCCTGATCTCAGTATTGCTTTCTTCATTTCCTGCATAGAAAAATAAACATCCATTACATTACCTGGATTTGTTCTGTCTTCTAAAATACCATTATTTGCTCTCCTTGTCTGTTCCCTCCTAAATTTCCCTTGTTCTGTCAAATTATCTGAACTATGAATTTTCGCAAAAGTTCTTGCCATTACTTCTACTTTCTCTTCATTTGTTACTGCTATTCCTTCTTCATGTTTTAGGATTGGGTATGTCCTCTCCTGTCTATTTCCTTTCATTTTCTTAATCATTCCCCATACATTATTTATAGGAGTTGTTCTGCCAATTGAATCACAAAAAACTCTCCATTTTGTCCTCTTTGCCTTCTTAATAATTTTCTTTGCTTCTGTTTGATATTTTTTAAATTCAATTAAATTTTTAAAATTGTGTGTTTTCTTCAATATTCTAAAAGCTCTATTTCTTCTCCTTATTGCTGCACTGCACTCTTTTGTCCACCAAGGCACCTCTTTCTTTTTGCTCTTACCTTTACTTATAGGAATTGTTATTTTTGCTGCTTTCAATATAACTTCCCTAATCTTTTCCTCTATACTTTCTATATCTAGATTTAAATTGACTTCCTCCATATTTTTCTCACATATATATTTAAATATATTCCATTTTGCCTTACTAAATATCCACCTTTCCTGCCTTTCTACTATCCCTTTCTCTTTAGATACGAGGATTTTACAAAAAATTGGAAAATGATCACTACCTATTGTTGTTTCTTGTTCTATTTTCCACTCACATAATCCCGCTAAATCTCTGGACACCAAAGTTAAATCAATGTCTGAGTAATTTCCTGTATGCACATCTATTCTTGTTCCCCTCCCATCATTCATACATACTAATTGATTATCTTCCAACAGCTGTTCTATTATATCTCCATTTGTATCTGTTCCGTCCCCTCCCCATAAATTGCTATGGGCATTAAAATCTGCACACCAAATAACTTTGTTTTTATTTTGTCCCTGAATTTCTTTTAATTTATCCAAGTCCAATCTTCTACATGGATTGTAATAATTTATTATAGTAAATGGCTCTGCCTTCATCCAAATTTCCACAATTACAAACTCATCTTCTTTTCCTCTCTTAATCACTCTAAACGGCAACCCTTCCCTAATAAATATGGCACACCCCCCACCATTACCTTCAACCCTATCAAATCTAAGCAAAATATTTTAGTATTTTAAATTCTAATTGGGGTTTTAACCAAGTTTCTTGTATACAGATAATCTCTGGAGTTTCTTCTAATTTATCAATAAAATGCTTCAATTCTTGTACATTTGATATTAAACTTCTTGCATTCCATTGAAGAAGCAAGACCATATTGTTGTTATCCTATCCAAGCTGTCTCCTGACTGGCCTGAGCGCTGAGGTCATCCCTCACTTCCTCCCATGTCATTTCATTGATGTTAAGATAATTTGCTGCTGCTTTCACAATCACTTGAATTCTTTCTGTTTTTGACTTAATTTCCATTGTTGCATTTATAACTCCTGCAATAAATGTCACTTATTTTCTTAGATCCACATACATTTTATTTTCTTTTGTTTGGTTTAATTCTGTATTCATCCTGTTTTCCACCCCAACCTCAGTTCTTTGCTTTACCACTTTAACAGCCTCTGCATAGGATATTTTGTTTCTTACTCTAACTTGTTGGACCTGCACTTCCCTCTTCATTATTTCACAGCCCCTATATGCCACACTATGGTTGCCACCACAATTACAGCATTTTGGCTGCCTGCTCTTGTTGCATTCTTCATACTCATGGTCTTCCCCACATCGTGCACATTTTCTCTTTCCTTTACATGTCTGAGTTGTATGGCCAAATCTTTGACATTTAAAACATCTAATTGGTCTTGGGATATACTCTCTTACATTGTAGGACACATATCCTAAATAAACTCTTTCTGGGAGGTTTTCTTCATCAAACTCTATCAGGATACTTTCACTGTTGGTTTTTTCTCCATTTTTAAAGGTCTGAAGTCTTCTTACATTTTTAATTTTTCCTCCTCTGAGATTTGATTTTATTTCCTCATCTGAAACCTCAATTGGAATCCCCCAAATCACTCCCTTCTTCCATTTACCTCCATCTTGTACCAGACTCACACTTGTC
>NW_015115860.1:15827-17483 GCF_001443285.1 Poecilia latipinna
ATCCGTTCCAAGCCGAGCGAGACCTCCGTGAACCCCACCGGGCGGCTTCAGCACTAACCAATCGGAACACGTCTTACATCGCTCGTCCTTAAGCCCCGCCCAGAATGTTCATGTAAGCTTCCCCAAAGCAAATAAAGTTGTATAAGCAAGAAAACGAATTCAACCAAAAACTCAGAAAGTTTCAACAAAAAAAGAGACTCAACCAAAAACAAAAGTTTCAATCAAAAAAAAGAGAGACTCAATCAAAAAAAAAAGTTTCAACCAAAAAAGAGACTCAACCAAAAAAAAAACACTTAAATGCTGTTATTATTAACCTTACCTTTTATTATATCCTTAAGATAGAGTATCCGTGAATTTTTCAGTCAGTTTTCCACGAAGCTGAAGTTGGTTTCCAATTCTAGCTTCCAATAGCTAAAGGGCGATTCCACTTAATTTTTCACTACTTTCCGCATCTATTCCCGAAGCAAAATCACACCGGAATAAAGATACACCGCTTCGAGTTATGGCGGCCAATGTCTGACGTCACTGTGAAAAGGGTTTATTGCGCGTGCGCCTCTTGCCACGTCTGAATTGACTGTTTGTCGCGTCACGACGTTTTGCTGTACCTTTGAGTGCTACGAGGGCAACTGAGCTTCCTCGACTGTAATTTTCTTCTTTGTGTTTATTATACATTTTATATATTTGTATTGCTGTGCGAATGACACTCCCCGAAGCTCAGAGGCACGGTACATGTAGAGTAAACCATCGACGAAGCGACACCATGGAGGTAGTGGACAGTCCGCTGAACCTGGTAAGTTCCCATCTTGATGTTGCAATAACAGGCTAATGTAAAAGAGTCCGTGTTAGCATGGTGAATGTTAACTGACCGATCCGGTATCTGCTTTAGCGCTGGTTTTAAATGCCTGCACAGTGCCTTACAAGGACTTACTGTACAGTGGTTTAGAATCTGTCATGTTTGTTTCGGTTGTGGGTCAAGTATACTGCTTATTTGCGATTATAGTAGCAATATTTGTCCACACTTTAATTGTCGCACACATTTAATGTTTTTGTGTCATTAAACGACTTCAATCTTTTTCCTATCTGGCAACGACAGAGAAGAAAACCAATTACGTGAGCTGCTAAATACAGTCACACCGGTTTGGATTTCTGATATGCTAACGCTTTTGAGGTGTGATGGGAAATTACTTATTTCTCTTTTTTTCTATGGATAACAACGAGGGACAAAAATGCTTAATGAGAAGTTCCTCGAGAACGGCATTTTTATTTAGCTTTATGTTCACAAATGTTGGTAGTGACATATCAGTTAAACTTTAGGTAATAATTTAACCTTGTTGAGCTCCAACACACCCGAATCAAGTGAATGACTTGTACATCTGCATATCCATACGATTCCCAGTCTGTGCTGTGTGAGGGAGAATTTCCTCAGAATTCACCTGTCTCAAGTTGCCAGCTGTATTGTGCTGTTAATTATCACCATAGTAACACTTTAGTGACATTTAAAAAAGTAATATTTCAGCTGCTTTATCTGCTGTACTGTACATTTCCACTTCCAGCTTGGTATGATGATAAATCATGTTGATGAAATTGCACAATCTCAGTAAAACCAGAATCATAATTTCACTATTTACATACATGCTCCCAGAAAACCATTTTTTA
>NW_015115860.1:20674-42065 GCF_001443285.1 Poecilia latipinna
TCTCAGTAAAACCAGAATCATAATTTCACTATTTACATACATGCTCCCAGAAAACCATTTTTTATATGGGGTTCCATTTGTATCAAAAATAAGTAGAAGTCATATGTGTAGATGTGTCGTAAAATGAGCTTCTTAGAGTGTCAGTGTCTCTGAAGCTGAGATGGTAAGAGGATCACCAATTCCAACATTGTTGCTCAGAAAGATAGTGCAGCAATACCAATATGGTGTTACCCAGCGTAAAATGACAAAGACTTTTAAGTTATCATCAACCGTGCATAACATCATCAAAAGATTCAGAGAATCTGGAACAATCGCTGTGCGTAAGGGTAAAGGCCGTAAAACTCTACTGGATGCTCGTGATCTCCGGGCCCTTAAACGTCACTGCACCTGCAACAGGAATGTCACCGTCTAGGAAATAAGAGCCTGGGCTCAGGAATACTTCCAGAATGCATCGTCAGTGAACACAATCCACCGTGCCATCCGCTGCTGCCAGCTGAAACTCTACAGTGCAAAGAGGAAGCCATTTCTAAGCTCCACAAGCTCAGCCATTTGCACTGGGCCAGGAGTAATTTAAAATGGAGTGAGGCAAAATGGAGGACTGTTCTGTGGTCAGATGAGTCACGATTTGAAGTTCTTTATGGAACACTGGGATCCCATGTCATCCGGACCAGAGAGGACAAAGATAACCCAAGATGTTATCAACGTTCAGAAGCCTGCATCACTGATGGTATGGGGTTGCATGAGAGATGGTGGCCTGGGCAACTTGCATGTCTGGAAAGTCCCCATTAATGCAGAGAACTATGTTCAGGTTCTAGAATAACATATGCTCCCATCTAGACGTCATCTCTTTCAGGGAAGACCCTGCATTTTTCAACAAGATAATGCCAGACCACATTCTGCAGCAATCACAACATCATGGCTACGTAGGAGAAGGATCCAGGTACTGAAATGTCCAGCCTGCAGTCCAGATCTTTCACCTATAGAGAACATTTGGCGCATCATAAAGAGGAAGATGCGACAAAGAAGGCCCAAGACGATTGAACAGTTAGAGGCCTGTATTAGACATGAATGGAGAGCATTCCTATTTCTAAACTTGAGACACTGGTCTCCTCTGTCCCCAGATGTCTGAGTGTTGTAAGATGAAGGGGAGATGCCACACAGTGGTAAAAATGGCCTTGTGCTAAATACTTTGTGGCATTTTGATTTAGTACTGTAATTATATTAGTTGTGTTACCACCCCACGCCACTAGAGGCAGTAGAAGGCCCAAAAAGATGCCCAAAAAGAGGGGTCAGTAGAAGGCCCAAAAAGAGGGGTCTCATGAAAAGGGGCTCATGGCTAGGGATGATTATGAGATGTTTTTTTATTGTTTCAGGGTAGGGCTGAACCAATAAATCATCCCCAATTCCTTAATTTTGGGGGATCGGTGATCACTTGCATGTAAAGCCGATCTTATCAAATGATCTTATCTTCCTCAGCAAAGGGCTAATAATCAGCCACAGTCCTCTGTTGCTCTACTGTGAGATAGTCTGATAGATTCTCCAGGTCATGTTTGCAGTTGACAATAGTCACCCCACTATTGCTAACATAACAAGAAACTCAACAACTTTCTTGCTATATATAGCAACATTTCAGACAAAAAAAATCATCTTCAGAAAAGAATCAGAATTGGCAGGTCAGGCTTATTAAAAATTGGTTTTCAGCAATCACCCAGAAAACTACAATTGGTGCACCTCTATTTCAGGATTTTTGTTGCTGTTGTCATGACTTGGTTAATTGATGTATAATTCTTCTTTTTACTTTGATGTTTAGACTCATTTGATAAGCATTTACTGTGTGTTCATAAATATTTCCAAGTTTCTGAGCTGGAAATTGGACATCTCTTATTAATTAATGCATATAAT
Organism: Poecilia latipinna; assembly: GCF_001443285.1. NCBI lineage: Eukaryota > Metazoa > Chordata > Actinopteri > Cyprinodontiformes > Poeciliidae > Poecilia > Poecilia latipinna. Next base: position 22,577 of record NW_015115860.1, read on the forward strand.
GCAGTTGAACAAAATGCAAGTCAAAGCAAATTGTTTTATTCGGCATCCTTTTCCCTGTTTCTACCATATTGCACATGTTCCATCATCCAACTGTGCTCAGGCACATCAGCAGTGCAGAAAGGCAGAACGTTTGGTCTCTGCTGGAAAGTATGAAGAGGCCATTTCCTGCCATGGAAAAGCTGCAGGTACGATTTTCTGGATGCGTTACTCTTAGGAACTGTAAGAATAGAAACATTTATGTGGACTACACTGACAAATATTTGTGTGGCTATGTGGTCTTCCTAGTAATTTATTCTGTAATTATACTCATGTCAGGCAGTAGTTCCAAATGTCACTCAGGCAGGCTCACAGGGGATAACAATGAAAACATAGGTCACATCATTATTGTCTAATTGTATTTCTGTGGTGCTTCAGTAATTTACTAATAAGTAAAATCCCTTTTTCAAATGATTTACTTTATTGATGTTATTTATTGGGATGTATGTAATTTCTGCTCTCTTATGAATGAGCTCCACTCAGGATGCTATTGAACTTCTCTTAATGATCTTCCACACAGCTCCTCATTTTGATTCTTTCTGCATAGCTTCTTCATCTCTCACTTTATTGCTTCCCCATAGATCTGCTACTGCCTCTAGTGGTATGGGGTGGTAATACAACTAGCATAAAGACATGACTAAATGAGGATACTACATGTCATTCCATATCTCTCCGTTTCTTTTAGATCTTCTCACAGAAGCAATGAAGTCAACAGAGTGTGAACAGGTGAGAATCTGTTATTCCTCTCAGGAGTTGTATTAAGTTCTCCTCCAGCACTGATTCTTGTTGTCAGGATTCTGAAATTACTGATCTAAATCCACTCTATGTATCTGTGATGGCTTACAGTTAGATTAATGTTACTATTATTTGTTCATGCTCATCCAATCCAAGGCATGTCAGGAGAGCCTAGTTACTGAATATAGCAACAGTTTCCCCAGCATTCTGAGGATAAGCTGCTAACAGATTTAGCTAAGTTCTCAGCTTGGCTCATCATTCACATATAATGAGTCCTCTGTCCTTTTGTAAAACAAACAGCCCAAGCTTGAGCTCTTCTCTTTTTTTTTTAACTCCCAGTCTTTCCTCTCCTCTCTGTCTGCTTGACTTCGTCAGGTGAAGCAGGTTGAAGCTATTAACAGGAGCTCTGGTACGAAGGTACTGCTTTAGGGTTGACACTCCCATGAGTCTAAGGCTGCTTTCAAATTATTCTTTCATTTCATGATTGCAGCCAAGATTTAATCAATACTAAAACAAACAATTGTTTACTTATTTGCTTCAAAATCAATACAAACTGAGCCAATTCAATGAGCTTCTTACCCATCCTCACTCTCTGCTAACGATGCAGGTAGCCGATTCTGTTTTGAATGTTAAGATAAGTTAGCATAGCCACAGATGACAGTGGATAAAGAGCTTTCCTGTAATACTGAGTTTTTTCCTCCTCCATTAGCACATTGTTTTGTTTTTTTTTTCCATTAGCACATTGTGCAGCGAGTACATGAGTTTGAGTGACAGCACTAAGCCCCGCCTCCTGGTTCTGATTGGTGCCTTTCTTCAGACAGCAATAGTAGCTCAATTAGAAGATGGAGGAGATTGAGCTTTTCACAAATGATTTGCCTCATATTGTATTGTCATAACAGAGTTTGAATAAATATGAAAAGAATATATTTTTATTAAAGTTACATACTGCATTAAACTTGTAAATAAAGGTGTACCATAGCTGTGTATTTTCTTTGTCAACTCAGTGTTAGAAGTCATTACTAGTGTAGTGTAGCGTAGCTTCATGGCTGATGTTGGTGTTCTGCTTCTGTAGGCCCGTCTGTCCATGGAGCTACAGAGAGACAGCCATATCAAACAGCAGCGGCTGATTCAAGAGCGCTGGAAGAGAGAAACTCGACGTGAGGCAACCAGGGCGCGACCCGGCGCTGGGCCAGGCCCCCTAACCAAAACCCAGCCGTCAGGCCAGCTTCCAGCTGCTGACACTGCCAGGCTCTCTGCTGAACCAGGCAGAGGAATCGGTGAGCGAGAGTATGACACCCTGCTTTACCAGTTCCATACTCGGCAGGCTGGAGCCTGCCAGCGTTTGACTTCACCGTGCCCTGGCTCCAAAACCACCAAGGATGATAAAACCCGCCTGGAGGAGCAGCAGACCACCATCGATGACCTGCGGCGCCTGGTTGACCATCTGATGAACGATAACCAGCGGCTGTCAGCCGAGAATGAGCGGCTACGTTTGGAGAACTCCCGGCTGCAGTCTGAGGCCGCAGACTTTGGGGAGCGTTCTGAGCTCTGGGTGCTCCCTCATGCAGCGGGTGCCATGGGAACGGGGAGCGGGCAGGAAGGGAAGAACAGTGGGAAAAGCAAGATCGCTATCCCTCAGCTGCCGCCGTTGGAGATGCCGGCTCAGGAAGATCTGTGTCTGGATGACCTGCCGCCCCTGGAGCTGCCTGAAGACATCAAGAATGAACTGCAGGAGCTGCTGGACATAGACAAACTGGGATGAAACAATACTGAACCACACACACACACATCACCATCTTCATCATCAAACTACTAGTCCTCATGTCAGATGTGGGTCACTGACAGCTGGGTTCATCTCGGGTTAAACCTAAAATATAGACATGTCTACTGTCCAGGAGACAGTCCCGTCTCCCGGACAGGACTGTCCACGAGACAGTCCTGTCCCAGCAGCTCAACATGTTCTACTGGACTGGAAATCACAGTCAGACATTAGTACCATTACACAACAGGGCAACTGCGGAGTAAATCCCTCTGAAGTAATGGCATACACTCACTCACCACTGATAACTTACCCAGGCTCTGTTATTTGCTCCCGTTTGGAGATAACAACATGCCTTGCCCTTGGTGGCACGAAGAACAAAGTGTTTCATAGAAGGACATCAGGTGAGGAGCAGAAAGCTGCATGTAGAAATGATCTGCAGCAGGAGTTCAGGTCATCTTGTTGTTACCATGGAGAATGCAGTCAACAACATTACATCACCTTTATGTTCCCCTCCATCCTTCTGCATGGTTGTGATGAATGAGCACTGCTCATCCCAGTGCTCATTCACTGGGATGGGTGGTCCCACAACATATTTGGGGTAATTTGGGATTACTATCCATATTTCTGCACACAGATAAAGATGCAGTGAGAACCAGCTGCAGGTGAGCACATTACCGCTGCTCACTGAAAATCAACATGGCTGCAGTTTTCTATCACTGTAGCTGACAGAAATTAAAAGGTTTTAATTATATGTGTGTGCTGTGATTTTTATCTCTTAAGCATTACAACATAATGTCTGATCTGCTTATGGCATTAAAGAGTGTGATGGCAGATGCTGCCCTTTAAAACTATTGCAGTGTTCATGTAACATTGTGCCATCACTCAGATGTTTCCACATTCATCCTCTGGGCCTTATATAGTTGAAACCATGTTCTTGTATTTTGGTTCGAAACTTAGTTCTTATCTCCTATTCAATTTCCTAACATGCTGTGTCTTTGCAATGTCCAGCCACCAAAACATAAAGCTATAAACAGCATGTGGCAACGTTGTTCATACCTATAGATTGGTAAATACAGATGGAAGGGAAAATGGATGATTTGGCTCCATTGATTTAAGTCAGTGCTTCTCAATTCCAGTCCTCACGCCCCCCTGCTCTGCATGTTTTAGATGTGCCTCTACTCCAGAACAGCTGATTCAAATGATTGCATGACCTTCAAGTACTGCAGAGGCCTATTAATCACCAAAATATTGAATCCAGGTGTGTGGCAGAAGGGAAACATGCAGGGCAGGGGGGCGTGAGGACCGGAATTGAGAAACACTGATTTAAGTGAAGAGTTTCATGTACACTGAGGGACATCAGAGACATCTCCCCTGTCCTAACGCTGCAGCTGAAGTCTGTGGTTATGGTGACTGTTACATTTGGAACTGAAATGGGGGAAGTTTGCACCTCAGAGCTCACCAGCCCAGATGGGTAGTGCAGAGTGGCAGCACCATGTTGTTTTATTGCAGGAGGGTAGGGTAGGGTCTGAAGACTGGTGCACTTCAGAAATCTATTTTATGTGTAAATATTATAGCAACATCTCAAGAATTTAGCCAGGAAGTTGAACTTTGAACCTAAGATGGGTCTTCCACATGGGCAGTGTCTCTGAGTTAACCACCTAATTAGTTCCAAAGTAGTTTATGGACAAAATATAAATTCAAAAATACTTTCTAATTCCAGAGGTAAAATTAAATTTACCTAATATCACAGTTTTCTTCACTTATTGATGCTGATGGCTGTCAGCAGGAAGAATGTCCTCTAGCAGTCTGTATTACAGCAACTCTGGAGACACTCTGACAGCCTCATGACGAAGATGCTTGAGGTTGTCTATAATTGTGTCCCTTTTTTTTAATTTTTATAAAGAATCCTTCATGAACCATAATTTCCAGAGGTTCCACAGTCATTCCCAGATCAGAACCAGATCAGTCTTCTTTATCAGGTTGTGACTCCAGTTAACTCAGATGGGTTTCGACTAACCTATCAGTTTGTAGAAAAGGTTTGACCCATGTCATAGAGTTTAAAAGATAGTTATTCCTGATACTCACCAAGTGTATATAAACCTCTGAAATCAAAGAAAGTTGCATTAAAAAAAAAAAAAAAAAACTAAAAAGTTTTTTTTTGGCATTAAGTAAATACAAACTAACTGGCCTGAAAAGCAAGAGAAGTTTGGTCTGATTCAATGAAAAAACATCTGACCTCTGGTTCATTATGAGCCACAGGACACATGTAAACTCAATGCCACTTGAATGAGTGACAGTAGTTTAGATCACATGTTTGTGTAGTTTGCTTCAGTAGATGCACTAACCAAAGCATACCAGCAGGGGGCGCTCAGGTGTTTTTTGGATATTATTTTTCTAGCAAGACGGAAACTTCTAGACGTTCATACACGCAGTCGACACTTTACTGTTTATGTGTAATGACTATACAGTTGAAAGTAGATATTTGTATAACCAATTTTATGTTTTCAACATCTGACAAATCAAACCAAACGTTTCCTGCTTTAGTTCCACTCACACTAACATTTCTAATTGCTAAATACCAGAATCAGAAGTTTTAAGAAATTTTGAAATTCAGAAGTTTCCTTCTGAATTTCCTTCTGAATATTTCCTCAGTGTTTGGTAGAACTACCTACTAAACTGTGACATGGCTCAACATCTGGGGTTTTACTTCCACAAACATGGTTTGGTCTGTCTCACAGTAGTTTACTGGATGTTTGGTATACTTACATTTTCTCATGATGCCATTAGTGCCATAGCAGTGGTTTAGAAGTCCTGAATGGATGCTTTTATTGCAGTGATTTTGGATGATGGGAGAAACAAAGAAACGACAATGTTTTTAGAGCATAAAAGACAATAAAAGCTGCACTTTTTTTTTTTTTGGCCTTTATATTGACAGGCAGATTTTATTTTAGTGTATCTTCAGCAAACTCATCAAAACATTTTAAAAACTGTCCACACAGCCCTGGTGGGCACATCGGCCTTTGGTTTAGTCAGGTATGAGCAATAAATGGACATCAACACATGAGCATGTGCGGCTTGCTGTTGCACATATGCAGGTTGTTCATTAGGATGTTGGAAAAAAAACTGGCTCAGAGAAATCCTGAGTTCCACAGGAAGCAGCAGTGCTGCAGCTAACATGGTTTGGTCTGTCTCCACACAGAAAACTAGATAAGACAAAATGAGATGGAAAACATCAGCACATATAAAATAATGGGAGGATATGCATGTGCAAATTATGCTGTTACAATAAAAAGCATATAAATCACAAAAAAAGTCATAAAAAAGCAAACCATTAACACTCAGAATAGTTAAAGCTTGAAATTTACAACCATGATCTTCTCTAGGTAGATCAATGAAAGTCAGAAAAACTAGAGAATTCCCCTTTTTGACAGAATGAAAGTATTGGGAAGACTCCAACACGCCTGGCTCCCTGTCCATCCAGGGAGCCAGGCGTGTTCCCACTTCCTGTTCTGAGACGTGACTCAACTGCTGCCACGTCTAACGGAGGAAAAGCAGCTGAAAGCAGCAGCACAGTCAGAAATTCTCCTCATGCCTACACTGAAACGAAAAGCATCGTTTTGCTTCAAGCAATGGTTCGAAAACAGCATTTTAAATGATCCAACATACAGAAACAAAATGGTCCACATGAGTTCAAACCTAACAAGTCACGCGTGAGGACATCCATCAACCAGAAGAATGTTTCAGATGATGAAAATAATATTTTATTCTGATTATGGAGTCAGATATTTTGGAAAGCAGTAGCATAAAATTAACACTAAAGCTATTAGCAACATTTGAAATCGCCAAGCCACAGTGGTACCATGTTATTCATATTAAGTGAAAGAGCAGATGATGAGGAATGTGTCTAAAATATAAAGACAAGATATTTCCCACTCCAATAAAAATCCATCAGTCCTAGTGAGAGACGACAGATAGACGATAATACCCCTGGAAAACACTGAGGGGAAACGCTCTGAGCCGCAGGTAATAAATATGTCACCAGACTGGTCATCACATAGAGTCCAGCACAGTGAACCGTCAGAGTGGGAAAACAAGATCATCCACCAATCAGCAGGCAGCTCTGCAGGGTCTCATGACGTGCCGTAGTTCACAGAGTTCAGCGCAGGCCTCTTCTTGCCTTTGATCTTCAGTGATCCATAACGAAGCTGCTGGTGACAGAAAAGACAGTGAGTGCACCAGAATCAGCTTACTGGAGGGTGTTACTGCTGAGAAACGTTCAGCTCAGCATCTTTAGCACAGGTGAAGCTGTGAAAGCCTACAGCTGAAATCACTCTGTCATTTAAATGGACACACAGACAGGAAGGTGTGCACACAGCTGTTGACCTCTGACCTCCCTCCACAATTTCATGATTGTTTGTGATTTTTTGCAAACTCCCTGATTTTGTGGTGCTATACTAGAAATATTAGCAAAGAGTCTCAATATCTTTTTCTCATCAAACCGTTTCCAAACTCTACATCTAGAAGAACAAAGATGAGAAACATAAATAACAGCAGACAGATTGAAAACAAACATTTTTACTCTTTAAAGAACTTGAATAGCAATTTTTGTTTGTTTGTTTGTTTTTCACTATATTTTTCATGAACTATAACCAGGGGTGAAAGTAGTTTTAACTTCTTGGGGGTTGTGAGGGATTTACCCCCTCCCTAACAGGTCACCAATCAGGTGTTGCCATGGAAGCCCGCCCATGAGCAGTGCTGACAAGGACCTGGTGTTTTCAATCAGCCTCATTGGGAAAATCCATTGTCTGAGAGGCAGGAGAGATGTATTTTTGATTTTATTTGGATCCAGATTGTTTTTGTTTTTAGCTTTGTTTGAGTTAATTGTAACTGTGTAAACATTTTTTTAGGAATATAGTTTAGTACAAATGTTTGATCTTTCTTTCTGGAAATGTAAATGTCTCCACCTCTTTAATTAGTCCTGGTGGTAGCCAATCCCTTAAAAGCCAGGTGGTTCAGATGATAGGGAGATTCTCCCTCCTCTTGTTTGACTGCATGACATCCTGTAAAATGAACTGAAGCGTGTGAAGCTGGAGATAAAGAAAAAAGTTGAGAGGTCTAAAACTGTTGGCCCCAGTCTGGTCTTTGGTTTGCGACTAACAGTACCCCTGTTGGCTGCAAACTAACAGGGGTACTATGACAAAAGTATATACCGTATTTTCAGCACTATAAGGCACACCTAAAAACCTTCAATTTCCTCAAAAACCAACAGTGTGCCTTATAATCTGGTGTGCCTTATATATGGACCAATATTGAGCTACAACAGGTCTAGCAACTACTGTAAGCAGCCGCCGACTTCATTTTCACCCATAGAAGAAGAGGTGCGCGGTGCATGCTGGGATAGTTGTCAGAATGCTGGTTTGTAATCTATTAATAAAGTTTGACTGACCTATCTACCTACCGACCGTCTAGAATCAGGTCGTCTGCAGGTCATTTAGCACCACGTTCTCCACGAACATGCTGTGCGCAAACGGAGAAGGGTGACCATCGTCTGGCCACGCCCCGGCCCAGTCGCGGAAGGCTCTCCTCGCTGAGTTGGACTGTTTTGTTGACATTCCATTTAGTGCAGCTCCACCTAGTGGATGCATAACGTAACTCCAGCCTCTACTGTAGCATCTATTCTATGCGCCTTATAATGCGGTGCGCCTTATATATGAAAAAAGTTTTAAAATAGGTCATTCATTGAAGGTGGTGTGCCTTATAGTGTGGAAAATACGGTATATGGAGCTTCTTTGTCTACTTTGGAGTTTCTGTGCTGATTAATTTTTTTGCGAAGCGATAAAAGCTGGGTAGCTCTTGAATTGCTACAAAATGGAGCTGTATTTCCCTCATATTGACACCACGAGATGTCATGAGGCCTAAATTCTGAACATCATGGCATGGAGTGCATCCCAGTTTTCCATGTCTGGCATATAATCATTCATTTTAGCTTTTAAACTGGTTCTATTGATCCTGTGTCCAGACAGAGGGATAATCAGTAGCCCAGCATCATGACCTGTTTGTTCTGAAGATCCTTCAGCTTCCACTTCGTCTTCCTGACATGGCACCTCCTCACCCTGACTCTCATACTGACAGGAGGAACCACTGAGCTCTGTTAGGTTAAAAGCTCATCTTCTGAAGTTGGGATATTTTTCCTCCAACAGATTCCAGAGGAATCGCCTCAAACCAGATGTTGGACTGGATTTTATTTCAATGTCATTTGTGAATGTTAGAGCCTCATTTTCAACAATGGAGCTATAAAGGTTGAAAAAGTTTATCATTTTGGAGAAAATATCATCAACATCAATATTTCCACTAAATAAGAAGCAAAAAAATAGTTTGATAGAGGAAAAACCTCTCAGACTCTGAGCTCAAAGCAAGATGCCAGAGAGCAATAAAAGTTTTTTTAATTAGACAATTAATTTAATTTCACATAATTATCGCTGTAGAAGCCATTTGTTTGTAAAATACTTAATGAAACATATTTACCGTGTTTGATGTTTGTCATGAATGACGTAAACTCACAGACGAACGAGGTAATTAGTCAAAGTTTGTCATTTATTGAACGTTCAGAAACTACAGCGGCTGTGAAGCGCCACAGCAAATGTAAACAAAGGTAAAATAACCCGAATAAGTGATCAACTCTAAACCACTCGCACCTTTTTATTCTCTCTTTGTCATTTAAGGACACCTGTTGCCGCGGCAACTTCCTGCGCTCCTCGAGCCCAGCACAGATTACGTTAACATTTAGTCCGTTACAATATTAGGTTTTCAGGCTTGATATTTATTTTGCGATTATTAATAAGCATTCCCCTGAACACAGCGGTGGTTGATTAGTTAATTTTAAACTTCTGCTTTGATAGTTGTTTTGGTAATGGAACCGAAACGCACAGAATTGTGCAACACCTTGTTGAAACAATAATTACTGAGATTATTGTTTTTGTTGGGTCATTCATTTGAACACTTTAACATTTTTTTGTTGTTGTTCTTTAAAAGGAGTCAGAGGAGGATGTGATGGTCTCAGTGTCCTGGCGGTGTTCAGTTTGAGATCGACTCAAAACCTTCCGTGATCAACGTATTGCACATCTGCTCTAGGAAAGCACGAAGAAAGAAGAGACAATATGAAATTGGAAAAAATCTATTTATTAACTGATTAAGTTGTGTTTTAGATTGTTCTTGAAAAACTAATCAGTCACGGCTGATTAGTGGGTGCACTCACAGCTGCACAGTGAACCCACTGATTATTTACAGCAGACAGCCGCTCCTCTCTCTTCCAGGTACTGCGTACCCCCGCTAAATCTTTTAGGGGTACGGAGTACCCGACCATACCTGCCTACTTTCACCCCTGACTATAACTAGATATCAAGTGAGACAGAGGCAGCAGTAGAGTAAGAAATACTGCCACCTGCAGGTGGGAGTTAGCCATCACTTAAACAAAATGTTTTAGACCATTTTTTGTAGAACATTGGAAACTCTCAATTAATTATTGGCAGGGAAAAATGCAGGGACTGTCTGGTTTTAGCAATGGATTAGTTTTAGTGGAAAGCATGCAGTCATCATGCTGTATTAGCCTCTCATGCAGGAAAATACAACTAAGAATATTCCAGTTGAACTTTAATGTTAGGAGTTCAGCTGCAGCAACAAAGATTTGAGAATGTTCAGGAACTCAGCACCTCACCTCCAGTTAAAGGCTCTATCAGAGGTTGTTAAATTGTCTGGATTTGCCTGAAAGTCTGATTTTTTTTGTCGTATTTAAATAGTGTGTAAATCTCCACATGCGGAAGACAAAATGCCCTGTCTATCCCTTCAGGAGTGTATTTCCCATATTTTCCCGGTCAGCAGGGTCAGGTGGCACTTACATCTTTGCGGACTCTGGATCTTGTGATCTTGACGCTCTGGGAACGTCTTAGTCCTTTCTGACTGACGGCCTCATCTTCAGAGAACGTTGGCTCAGCCTCGTCATCAGACCCATCCTCCTGCTCATAATAGTACTCTAAAGAAACAAAAGATACACACACGGTAATCAATGAAAATGACGTGATTGTATGTGAAGCTTCCTTTGGTGAGCTGAATAACTTCCATCTATTAGGATTAAATCATCGGGTCTCTCCTTCCCTCATCAGATGCCAGTTTCTGGCATACGGAATGTTACATGTGGTAAAAACGTATATATGACAACAAACCTAACCATATGGGAAGATGATTATTATAATGTGTACTGTGAGAGAACTGTGTAGAAGAACAACAGTGAAAAGTAGACTGAGGATTTAACATCAGGCGGGTTCCTCCATTTCTCACAAGGTCTTGTGAATGTTGATGACTGTGGCACCACTGAGGAGTTTCAGCTTCCTCTCTGTCCACATCATGCACACATTCCGACCTGAATGTGTGTTCATGTTTGTGTGTCTTTGTGTTGCCGGTGTGTGTTAAAGAAGTGAAGGTGCAGCTGAGCTCAGCAGAACCCTCATGTTTCTGCTACCTAGAGCACACACACTTAATCAGATTAATCATGATGGTTATTGAAGTAATCATCAACTAATTTAGTAACAGATTGATTGTTAACTAGAGTATACAGACACCAAAATGGCCGTTGGCTGAAAAACAACATATATAGAGCACTAATTAAGCTAAAACTGTATATAATATATATGCTTTGTGCAAAAACCACCTCATAAGCATGACGAGTCCTTCCATACGGCCAAAACACATTACTTGTTTTTGTGGCATCAACACAAGGGTGACATAAACTTTAAACGCTTTGATTAAAGTCAGAAGAATGGAGACAGATTTCACATTAGCTGCAATTATGCAATTATTTTTGAGTCAGAAGCTCAGATTTCCTGCTCTAAGCTTCACCAACAAACCAAAAGGCTGAAATGAAAGAAAAAGGTAATCTTTATCGCCATCTTGTGGTAGACTGGCTATTTAATAAAACACATAAACTAACCCAGTTTGAGGACTTTAAATGATATTAAAATAGTAAGACCTAAATTCAAAGTGAAGCAGATTCAGCTTAGAGCTTCATCTGTTCTGAATTCTGTAACAACACAAAGATGGCTGAACACAAAGAGCAACCCCGCTCCGCCCCGTCCCGCCATGCAGGCCCGCCCACATATCTGCCCGTCCCTATCCAACACGCACCAACAGGACCTTCTGACTCAGCAGCTCCGTGCTCCAACCCACACCACCTGAAAACAATGGCTTCCTTGCTGCTGCTTCCTGACTTGCTGACCTCTGACCCCAACAGCTGTTTTACCAGGGATTTCCTGGTTTTGTTGAAAGTGTGCGCTTTCTGTTTGTTTTTGGTCTTAGGTCCTGCTATTGCCACATAAGATCTAGGGTTGGCTCTCCACTTGATCCAAGGAAACAGACAGGAACTAGTTAGAAGAGCTGGAATGAGAGCAAACTTCCCAGGAGATCAACAAACACCAAACAACTGACTGAATAAAGAAAATACAGCACTTCCCCTCAACTGTTCTCCATGTTCTCTACTGATGGGAAAAAAACCTACTTTTTTTCCCATCAACTTCAGAGCTGATGCTCCTCCCTCCACAGACCAATGAAACGAGGTCTTACTGCTGCAGATACTCTGCTGTTCATCCCACATACCTTCCAGCTGGCTCAGAGCTAATCTGTTCAGAGTCCTGTCCCTTTTAGAAGAGCTTCTGTTTCAAACGCTATCAAATATGTAAGCCGGGATCTAGAACATGATGACATGCTGAGGAAGAAATTCAACCAATCAATGATGGTTTGTACCAGAGACAATTAACCCAGCAGAACTCTGGAGTTTGACTTCCAGCTGAACCTCTGGATTCCACAGAGTCACTTTAGTGGTAAATCTCTCCAACACCCTGAATGTGATGGACAGAGCCAAATATTGTTCCATCAACCTTCAGACAAAAACACCTGGCAGGTCAGAGATCCACAGAAAAGAGCCCAACAATACAAGCTTCCTTAGACACGTACCCAGTGATGGTTCCCAGGCTACGGTTGCCTAGACGCCAGCTGTGCGCTGTGAGAACTCAAAGCTGTTGATGGAAAGATAAATCAATTCCAATCTTTTACATCTACTGCAATGCCACTAATTACCAGCATGTGTGTTCACAGGAGAGAATGTGTGAGAATGATTCACACAGATGCATCCCACTGTAGGTTTCCATGGCAACTCACTGGCAGGTCTGTAACATCAGCAACAGAGCTGTGAGCCAGGAGTAAATAAGTCCAACAGGAATATTTGATGATATAATTTATTCCACCTGTATTCCGTGTATCTGGTCAAGAGAGGGAGCTGTAGAGCAGGCGAGGTAACCCAAGGTTCTGGCTGCCTGAGCTGAATACATGATGCCTCCATGTTCCCATCCCTCTGTCACTCTTCCTGCATCCATCCTTGGAATCTCTTTTCTCCTCCTATATAATCCTCTGCAGCTCTATATTTTTGAGCTCCAATCAGAGAGTGTGTGTGTGCGTGTATTAAAAAGACAAGCATAGAAGGAACAGTGAGTATGTGTTTGGCATTCTGCTGGCATCCCCACTACACCTCATCTCATCCCCTCCGTCTGCTGGGAAGTCATCTCACACACACTCTTTCACACACAGCTGCTGAGTGCTTTCATTGAAATGCCAGCCAAACTGGAGGGAAGGAGGAAGCCGAGGAAAAACAGCACACAGAGAAAATCAGTCCAAACAGCAGTGGACAAAGTGCAGTGATGACAGGCTACCTGGATCTGTTTCTGATGCAGCCAGGAGGCGACCTGACGATTAGCAATGCAAAGAATGGGAACAGAAAGTAGCTGTAACCCCCGAAAACCAAGCCATGCCTCAGCCATGGTCAGGTCTATTCTTCAGTTTAGTTTGTGGAGCCCACTGGGGTGTGAATATTTATATGATCTGTGTTTATTGTGAGAACATCACAGCAGTGATCAGTCCTAAAACATTAAAGACCGAGGTCAGACCAGAACAGCTGTTGTTGTTTATTTCAAAGGGACAAGGTAGATTACAAAATATTACCGAGTTAGCCACGGATGCTAGTTTTCATCTATAGTCCCTAAGGGTCCCATTGATATAAATACAATATATTACAGTGCAGTTACAGGTAAGTTAACAAGCCTCTTTCCATAAAAAAGACAAGAAGACTAATAATAATAAATATTAAGATTGTTTGTCTTTTCTTTTTTTATATTGGTAGCAAGGACTAGAGGAAGCTTCATGAAAAGAAGAAAATAATTTTTTTTGTTTTTATTTTTGTTATGTGTTCAGAAACTTAGATTTTTCTGTCTCAAATGGAGTGTCCATGTTTAGATCCTGTGGTCATGAGTTTGGATTTTAACATCACAGGCTCTGATAAAGAAGAGTAGTTATGACTGATTCATCCTGGGATGGAGGGAAACATTTCTCTGGACTTTCTCCTGGATGTTCAGAGCAGTGCTGATGTGGACACATTCTGTGCAGGTGAAACTCACCAGAACTGATCAGCGGGGAAAGTTGTGTGTTTGATTCCAGCTTCCTCCTTCCATAAGGTTATTGTGACCCTGAGCAAGGCTCTTAACCTCTAGTTGCCTACCAATGTGTCGGTGCATGAATGTGTGTGTGTGTGTGTATGTGTGTGTGTGTGTGTGTGTGTGTGTGTGTGTGTACGAGACTGAATGAATGTCTTGTACATGAGGGTTGGCTGGAGGCTCCAGAAGGCTCCAGAAATGCATGAAAGTCACGACAATATCCTAATAAAGAGAGAAATCCAAACATATTTCTGAGTGTGTGTAGGTGAGTGTGTCTGTACATACCATCTCTGGAGGCTGGGTCGGTGTTCTGGGACCTCCTGGAGGCCGGGTTAGCTGAGTGGGGGTTGTACGGGTACAGCTGGTTTCCTCTGTCGTCCTGCTGGCCGATCTGCGTCAGATCATGCATGCTCAGGCTGCGCAGCTTCTCTGTTATGGCTCCCTGACCCTGACAAGCCAACAGGCAACGTAAATTAACACAGCTCAACACTTCTCTCCTTTACTGTCTACATGTCAAACAGTAAAGAAATATGTGACAGGTGAGACTTGGCTCCAGAACAAAAAGACCCTGTTTATTTGGTGTTAAACAGAAAAAAAAAATCCTCATTTGCTCTTCTTGTTCAGAGGGAAACAAGTAAAGATGAAACATTCAGAAAATATAAGTAAAACTCTTCATGGTTCATTCTAAAAAGCATAAACATCTTCTACAAAACACTGGCAGAAACATCAGTTGAGTGAATTCCTGACTCTTCATTCAAGCAGCAGTTATCTGTCTTCACGATTCTCAGTGTCTGCATCATTTCTACTGCATCATTCATTCTGACTCAGGTCCAGGAGTACAGAGAAGTAAACGTCTCTGTACTCCTGTTGAGCAGCAGCACAGATGCTCAACTGGCCAGCTGCCAACAGGTCAAAGTTAACTAAGGATTATTTTAATAATCAAGTATTCCATTGATTATTCTGATGATTAAACAGATAAAAAATTGGCACATTCTGCAGATTTTTCACTTAACCACTTAAGTCTTTTTATACAAAGTTGGAAATACATTAAAGGATGCAAATAAACAAATAACCCAAGTCATTTTTTTAAATGAGAAAATGAACATTTTATCACCTAAAATACAATAGCAGCATTCCTTTAGTGAACACAAAGGATGAATCTTCAGCTAACTGCATACATCTAACATCAATATGTGAAATCCTCAGCCTTTTTTTTTTTTTTTTTGATTAATAACTGGGTAGCTAATGGTGCTTTTTCTAAATAGAATTTGAAAGAGGTGAGGCTAAAACTGCTACTTGAGGACTTCTGGGTAGAACACATTTATAGATAAATTAGGTTGTTTTGTTTTCTTATCTTAAATTCTAAATGCATAGAGTTTTGTAAAGTTTTCACTTAATTTCTACTCAGTGTGTTGTTCTTTCAGTAAACTGCCTTTTTTAATCTGCATACTCTAGTTAACGATAATTGACTTCTAGATTAGTTGATGGCTATTTCAATAATTGATTCATTGCAATGAATCTGATTGTGTCAGCCTATAGATTAGTTCTGTTTGCAAAAATACAAAGTATGAAAAATTATAAGATCAGTAATTAGAATGTTTTTGCTCTCCTTGGTTATCATTGAGCTAAAGATGCTAGCAATATGAGGAGCCACTCTGTGTTACAGTTAGATAAAGAGCCAACATATTAGTAAATCAGTCCTGTTACATTAATAAATGGAGGACAGAAAGGTTAATAAGGTCAAACTGAAATACAGACATATGAAATATGATCCTTACATTAATTTATGTAATAACAGATAAACAATTTCTTCATGCTGGCATAGTTAGACAGAGTTAGACAAAATGAGTGGGAACTACAACAAAAGTAAGAAAAATAATAAAGCCTCGTATATGAAATAGTCAAAGGTAATTTGGGAATCATAGTTGCAAAAATAGAAAATATTTTTGGCAAGACACTGAATTATTAAATCCATACCAAGGTTTTTGGGTTGCAGATCTGAAAGCACCTCCCTGTTTAGTTCTAGGGTTTATTTATTAGCACATCAGAAGAAAAATGATCTAGTCTTTATCAAAGGAATCACTGTGATAAACTAAGTACACCCTTGTTGTAGACTGTGTTTGGTGCAGAGAATGCTAAAGTAAAACTACTAACCAGGCAGACTAAACGACAGAGCTGATGGCAGCGAACAAGTAGGAATTCTAAGGTTTTCTTCTCGTCTGACAGGACTGGCAGCAGAGATTCAGATCGAAGCACTGCAGAGGCAGACAGTCCACAAATCAACATGTTGGACTGAAGAAACAAATATCCACAAGCTTCAATAAACTGAAGCAACACTGAAGTGCAATGGGTCCTCAGCCATGATAACACAGCAGGTCTTGATGTTCAATTCTGAATCGGATGTTTTTGTGTGTGGTTGTTCATTCTACTGACTGATGTGCCCAAAATCAGATATCTGTGAACGGTTTGTGTCCCCAAAAGCGACCCACATGAGCAGAAGAAGAACGCTGACGTCACACAACAACGCTCTTTACAGATGTAGTAATGGACGCTGCCTCTATGGAGGGAATTTAAAGTTCTTGAAAGCCTATAGTATCGTCACAGGATCAGAACCAGATGAAGGAAGCTAATAAAACGAAGCACAACTCGTAGCAGCAACCTTTAGCGGAACATTGACTGCAGCTTCTGGAGAGAAGTCTGTAGTCTGTTTGGATGTGGAGTCAGACCAGGAGTGGTGCACTCCAGACAAGTTTCATCATTTTCAGAATTAGAATTTTCAGCCATTATTTACATCAGAATTCACTCAGTCTACCCTGTCACCCTCACCCAATCAATTATACTGGGAACCAATCCGACCCCAAGTAACTACAGGGTCAGTATGACCCATGCCAATTCCAATATCAATACTTTCTTCTCAAAATGCGATCATCATGGAATAACTTGATGGATTTGACTTCAGTTAGTTGATTATGATAAAATGCAGGGCAAAGATTTTAGGAAAATTAAAGTCTTTTTTACGAACCAACTACAATATAAATAAAATGATTCTCTTTTTACCTTCTACAATAGACAATTGTTTATCCAATTATTTAACTGTAATCTGCATGCAAACTAAATAATATTATTTTTCCTTCAATAGTTCACACAATATGTCTCGCTGGAGATAGGCACCAGAGCCCCTCCTGACCACGATAGGGACAAGGAGGTCAGAAAATGGATGGATGGATAATTCACACAAAAACATTATTATATTAAACCATATTCATATTTGCAAACATCACAAAGGTATAAAGTTCTGCTCTAAAATAAAAAATGTAAGCTCTTGATAATTAAAACTGTAATTCCTCTATGAGCAAATATGATTAATTGGCAAAGAGAAACAGCACATAAAAGTATCTATCTCATAAAGCTAGCTTCTATCCAAAACCAATATTCGCCTTGGTATTGATAGAATCAATATTTAGAGCGATACGCCAGCCCTACAGTTCAGAATACTATTTTGGAAATAGTCAGATAAGTATCTGATTTAGTTCTACTTATGGGAGGAGCACAGACTGGATTTTCTGGGGGTGAAAAGATCGTACTCGTGCAGTTTGGACGGCCATGAAACAGAGTTCATTCAGATTTAGGTTGTTCTCACTCACTCATTCAAATCAGGTCAGTTGTAGGGTGTACTTACTTTTCTTATCAAACATTTTTCCACTTTGGTCATTTTTTGGTTTAGTAACTAATGTGTTTTTTCATAGACCCTGGTGGACCAGATCATTGCTATGATGTCCTAATATAATAGAGCCTAGAGTCCAAAGAGGGTGTATTTTCTTTTACCCATGGCTGTATGCTGAGAGGCTGGTGATGGGCAGCACTGTATGAAGTAAGCATGCTATTTGCTCTTTACCTCTCAGAGGAGCATGCTGAGGTGCACACACTTTGAAGGATGTCAGTGCAGAGGAAGAAAAACACAAGTCATGTTAGGGTCAAAGGAAACAGTGAAGACTAGTTCAAATTTAGAAACTGCTCAAATGTTTCCTTTGCTTCATTCTTTTCTGAAGAAAATGTCTCCGATGGAACTGATGGAACCGCTTCTGGTACAGTCAGAACCCGGCAGCATCCACTACGTTAGAACATCAGAACCTACTCTGCCAAAGTTGATTTTCACAACTACAATACATCTAGAAGAGTTCACATCCCTGTTAAAATGCAGGTTCTGAATCAGTATAATATAACAAACAGAGCTGAAGGATCCACTCTGTTCATGAGATGGGAGCAAATATGATAAAATGTTCAGGAGAACATGAAGTATGAACAATATTTTCATAGAAAGCAATAATCCACATTTTTGTTTTAAAGAATGGCTTCATAAACAACAGCAGAGTTTCAAAGCATCTGCCATCATTGTATAATAATTCAGTCCAACCTTGACTAGGTCATATACTGCCATTATGTTGGTCCTGAACCAAGGTGGTCTATTGGTAGAAAAGACTAAGCAGGAGGGGCTGATGGGAGATATTTTTCATCAGTGTCCTGTAGGCGGGGCAACGCTGTCACATGTGGTTCATTACACTTCAAGTTTCAGATCAAGCCTGGAGATACCTGGCCATTAACAGGTAGATGTTATCCTCACAGTGTACTCAAACACAACACATTACAAGTTTAAAAACAGAATAACTGGGCAGATTTATGACTGGAACTGGTTCCCATATCCAGACCCAGTTATCCCAGACATGTTAGTCTGAACTCAGCTGGGAAGTCTGGCTACAAAGAAGCACACCATTGGAATAACGGACACATTCACATTAACACATGACTTCTTTTCATTTAGAAGAAATACATTCAAAATGTAAAATGTTCTTTCACTCACCTTGACAGCAGCAGAGACAGCAGCCGTAGCTGCAATACTTAATCCCTGCTTGCCAAAGTTCACCATGGTCTCATAGCTTCTCTCTTTGGCCTGCACGATATATTCATCTATTTCCTAGACGGATACAATCAATAACACTCTTACTGGAGACAGTTTAATCAGGTAAAAAGCAGCAGAAGCAGAAGTTAAACATGTTCTGTTATTCTCAACAGAAGTTAAACATGTTCTCAGAGGCAGACAGAGAAAGATGGATAGTCGTACTCTCTCTCTGGAGGACAGCAGGGGGTGCAGACACTTCCTGTAAATGAGACTTGCTCCTCTGGTGTAAGGCGACAGCAGCCAGATCACAAAGGCTATCTTCAGCTCGTAGTACAGAGGGAACCTGGACAGACAGAGAAGCTGCTGGCTCACATGGGACTCAGGACTGAGCTGCTTTTCCACCTCAGACATGCAGTCAACATGGCCACTTCCATCAAGTTAAACATTATGTTACACCAGTGGTTCCCAAACCTTTTCTTCTGCGCCCCCCCAGTGGTTTCCAAACATTTTCTGCGCCCCCCCATGGAT
>NW_015115860.1:45986-54374 GCF_001443285.1 Poecilia latipinna
AAATGAATAAATGTTTCCAGGTCAGTCAACATTTACCAAAATAAAATTAAACATGGCGTCAATCACAGTTGATTTGCTTGATTTTGCTGGTTGACCTTTGATGAGCTCTAGAAACATTTATTAATATTTTTAAAATTATAGTGCCACAAATGAAAATGTTTGCTGTACAAACGTTTGACACCAATTTTGTTCAATTTGAAGAAGGTGGGGGGCCAACTTCACTCAGGTCTCATCATTAGGTGAAGAAAAGTGGAGATTCAGTTTGACAGCATTTATAAGCCAAGGAATCAACAATGGACAAATAAATTGACCACAAATTCCTTCATTTTGGGAAATCGCAGATTGGCCGATACTTATGTGAAATCAATCTTATCCAAAAATCTGCCTTACTTCTGCTAGAAAAAAAGCTATTTTGTTAATTTTGTGTTTTTTGTTTTTATCAACAGGGCATTGCTCCAAATGTCAAAAGAGTTAGTTTATTGAGTTCCGAGACTAGTGTATTGAGAGTAGATTAAAAAAATCTAAGTGGTCAGCAACAACTCAGTATCAGTCATTTTCCACTCTGACCAGTGGAGGGCTGGTTAAATACTGAAAACCTGCAGCATATGTCTTAGGTCATTAATAATTACTGGGCTCTTTGTGTTACAGTCTGTTGAAAAAAATAATTGAATGGTCAAAATTCTGATTAGAATGTCAGACCAGAAAACTAGAAGCCAGTGTTGGCTGGAACAAACTGAGGTTAGTGCTTTTAGCTGCAGGATGTGCACAACACGCTAACATCCAGGAATGCTTCACTACGTTCCAATGTGTCTGTGTGTGTATATATATATATATATATATATATATATATATATATATGCGTGTGTGTGTGTGTGTGTGTGTGTGCGCGCACGTGTATGTGCCAAGGTTAGCAATGTGCTTCATTCAGGTTACTCACCAAGCTACAGTCAGGTCAGTGATTGTCTCCACGACTGTATACAAGGCAAATACAATCCAGTACATCATCCAGCGCACCTGAACACACACACACACAGAGTCACTACGGTTAATCTACACACACCTGAGCTGGATTGGTGTTAAACACTGCAGAACATCACCATTACTACAGTCTGGTAGACATGTTATGGAGAGTCTAATAACATGCCTACTAAATGTGTGCTTTTCAAACCAGAATTATTTACCTTGATATTACTACCATGACATGTTATTGACATCTGTGAGTAAAATAAATGATTCAAATGAAAACAGGGACCGGAAGCCCAAATATTAAAACAAAGTTTTAATCAGATTATTTCCTTTCCTCTTAGCTTGATCCATCCTGGAACCCGTAGCAGCAGCAGCAGTAAAGGGCAAACAAGATGAGCTCGCCGTCTTTCTGCTTTTTGCTGTCTTTCCTAATCTGTCACTTTCCCATTCCTCCTAATGGGCTTCCCAGGCTCTCCTAGCTGCATTTCCACATGAAAGGCAGCAGCAGGCTGTGGCATTCAGACAGTCACATGGCCAGCTGGAGTAGAAGCCAGACTCTGCTGCTGCATGACTGAACACACACTGACAGGACCTGAGAAAATGTCAGTGCATGTGCTCTCATCTCTCTCTGCTGGAGAGATGAGAGTGTGTACAGAGTGTGTGTGCTTGGGCAGAGAAAGCATGTACACCAGAGAACACTCCAGCATCCAGGGGGTTTTCCACTAAAGGAGCTTCATAGATGGAGCAGCATTGGTGCTGCGGTCTGTTCTCAACCAGCGTCGTATAATTAAAAACAATACAGCTCCATGGGGGCCTGGAAACCCATAGCTCTATCATGTTTGAGGTGTCCTTCAGTTCCTGCCAGATTACCCACATGTTGTTCTGGATTTCTGTATCAGCAGTGCCTTGTATTTCATGCCTTCTTTAAACAATCTTGAATTCACTAAAATTAAAACCTCAGCTAACCAAATAGAGCGCCCTTGATACTTGTCCAGCATGAAGTTTACAAGAATGTTTTGTCACAGTGCCTAAATATTCATCCCAGAATAATTTTTTATTCTACAATCTGTCTGCTGTTAAGGGTCAAGTTTAAACCCCTGCTGGCATATTTTTACTTACCAAAACATCCTTACCCTTTTCCCTTCCCCTGTAACCTATAGTTTCTAAAAAGCTCAAGCATAGAATCTTCACCCCAAACCCTCAGTACAGGGTTGTACTGAGCTGGAAAAACCTTCCAAATATTTTGACCGTGCCTTCCCAGGCCAGCCGAGAAACATAGTCCCTCTA
This sequence comes from Poecilia latipinna, assembly GCF_001443285.1. Lineage (NCBI taxonomy): Eukaryota > Metazoa > Chordata > Actinopteri > Cyprinodontiformes > Poeciliidae > Poecilia > Poecilia latipinna. The sequence goes on from NW_015115860.1 coordinate 48,240, forward strand.
GAGCAGCTCCAAGGGATTCTTAACCTTTTTGACCTCGGGGTCCAATTTTTCTGGTTCAAAGTGACCCGGGGCCCATTTATATATTAGCCATCTATTGGCTTACCAAACTGACCTGGCTTTGTTCTACATAAAAATCAAATCCATATATGGTTTACCATCAAAAACATAAAATAAAGTGACATCATAATGTGATAATCACAAGAAGATTTACCATTTGTACGCAAATCTGAATATACAACATTCTGAACAGGCCAGAAATTCATGGAACAGATCAAAAGGTAGCAAGAGTAAAATTCTGAGATGGAAAGTTCTAGACAAAACCATTTGAAATGCAAAATTGAAAAATGTTCAACTTTTGAAACTCAGAAATTTCCATGTTTTTTTTTTCTTGGTTAATCTCAAAATTTCTGTTTTTTTCCAAAAATAAAATTTAGATTAACCTAAATATTTGTGTTGTTTTTTTGGCAGAAATATACTCATTTTTTTATATGTACAGTGGCCCTAATATGCGTAGATCGACTGGCAAACTGACAGCTTCACCTTGTGACTCAGCTGTCTTCACCATGACAGACCGGTACAGCCCAACCTCCTACCACATAAGTCGGCTCCAAAACTCAACTACATTTGAGAGACTTTAAAGAGATGTTAGCCTCATGTAGTCTCTGATCACTTAATTTGCCACAAAGTGGCGTATGTAAACCATAATGCCTGTTGATGCATATTCTATACATAGCAATGATCATATTGGACTAGCTCAGAATTAAAGTAAATTAGCCACATAGCCATTTAGTGTGCAATTTTTGGCTCAAATTTCATACCAAATAGCAAGATTTCCAAGTACTACATGGCTTACAAACAATCTGAATCTGTTTGATTACAATGTTGAACACATTCAGATTGTTTTTAAGTCATGTAGTCAAATCCCCAGTTGATGCAGTAGATGACCGCTTGTACCAGAGAGGTTTCTTCCTGTAACTTAAAGGGGAGGTTTTCCTCTCCACTGTCGCTACATTCATGCTTAGTATTGCTGCAAAGCCAACGATACAATTATTTATGTGCTATGTGCTAGTCCAGGAGTGAATGACTCTGCAAACTGCTGGGTTTCCCAAGACACAAAACTTTTTACACTAATTTTAATAATAAGCTGAGCTCAATGCTCCATTTGATAACTAGCATCAATTGGAATGTATGCGTGATTGAATTGCAGTGACTTATTTGTAAACTACCTTGAGACAACATTTGTTGAATAAAACTTTAAAATATATCAATATTTATTACTGCCTTCACAGTAGTCCCATTTTCCACATCATAACTACTCATTATCCCTTTACATGCTTGTCTCTGTACTCAAATATACCAAGTTTATTTCTTCTCTATTAAATTAGCTGTTAGTACTCAAGGTAGAAATTAATCATAATGTCACCTCTGCTAGTTATTAGACTGTTGAAGAGTTTAATATCAGCATATCTTTGTTGGCTGACTAACCACTAATCTTAGTGCAATGAAAACAACAGAAATCTATACGCTGATAGACTAATACTGTTACACTGAATTCAACATGCAGACACCGCTGCTGGAGGCAGCATGACAGCTGCACCAGTCAACAGGTGACCTCATGATGAACTGGATGTCTGCTGCGTACACACACACGCACGCACGCACGCACGCGGGAATCTAGAACATAGAGCAGAGGAAAACACAGTGAGTGAGATGGAGAAATCAATTTTTTATGAAGCAACCATCCATCTTTTAACACTTATCAAACACACTTAGGAGCCAGTTTAACACATCCACATAAAGTTAATAAAATATACTTAATATATACACATGATTAAAGAAATAAATTAACAAAAGGCTTTGATATTAATCAATGTTGAATAATTACAGTTACAGTGATATTGGACTTATGTAATGTGTTTTACACTTTACATATATTTTAGTTATTGACTAAATTAGGGATACAAACAATAAAATTACTTACAATTAATAATTTATTAGACTAAAATTAGTTTCAACTGAATAAAAACATCTGTTAGTCCTTCCTTTAGTGTTTTAGTTTGGCCGCCATTCAGAAGCGGGCGCCACTGGTCATCTTTAAGTGGAGCCAATTGATAGAGAAACAAAGATGGCAGGGGCATTCCAGAACAGGAAAAAAAAAAATTGGTCCAATCAGAGTCTGCTGCGGGATTCGAAATGAACTTCATAAGGTTCTGTTTTGAAATATGAACACTTGACAAGCTCCTTAAGTTTCACCTTAATAATAGAGCTCATTCAGTTGAGCTGTATGGTGGAGAAGTGTCAGCTTCTCAATCAAAAAATAACTTTTGCGATACAAAGAATACATAAGACTTCCTGGGAAGTTCTCATAAGACTAGAGGATACGTTAGGAAATAATCCACCTTCAAATTTCTGCTCAAACCCATAGTAGTGGTTTTACAACATGAGACCAGGTGACGTGTCAAGAACAACCTACAAGAAATAGAACCATTTCATTTTCCTAGCAGCCCTGGTAGATAGAGCAAATCTCTTTGTTCTTGTGGAGCGTGCAGAGACCTTAAACAATCAGTAAATACAAAAATCTAAAATATGAAGAAGAAAGGAGAGATACTCATGTTACCTAGGGTTTTAGACCGGCTGTGGGTGAGCTGGGAATGTGTTTCTAATTCAGTCGACAGGGATTTCACTCTCACAGACACAAGTTACATCACCAATCTCTCCATAGAATCCAGCTTCAGCTTTTAAACCAATGTCAACATGTATGTTCCTATCAAAGTCTGGTTCAAACAGAGCCTGTCCTACGGCATTTTTCAGAGCATCCCGTTTCTTCTAAAGCAGGGGTGTCAAACTCCAGTCCTCAAGGGCCGCTGTCCTGCAACTTTTAGATGTGCCTCTGCTGCACCACACCTGAAAAGAATAATTAGGTCATTAGCAAGGCTCAGGAGAACCGATCTACACAGGGAGGAGGTAATTAAGCCATTTCATTCCACTGTTTTTTACCTGTGGCACATCTAAACACTGCAGGACAGCGGCCCTTGAGGACTGGAGTTTGACACCCCTGTTCTAAAGTAACATCAGTATAAAGTAGAACGACCTGTTTCAGAAAGAGTGCTGCAGTTTTCACATAGGATTCCATTTAAGGCATCCTGAGTTCACATCTGACTAGTTTTAAAACTGAGAGGACACAATGCAGACCAAATGTCTTCAAAACCCCTGAAATAGTCCCTTTGTTTTCATGCTGTTGGAAGATGGAAACCAGATAACTTCAGTTTCATCAGTCAGATTAGCACAGATGAGCAGGGCTTTAACCTAACAGAACTTACAAACACACCTCCTGTCTCATCTGTCACTAGCTGAATTTCCATTACAAATGTACACAAATCTTTGTCACTATTCTGCTGATATCACAAAACACATCTTCACAATCGCAATGCTTCCATTAAATAAGAAATTAAATTAAAATCACACATGAATAAGTTTGTTCATGCAATAAATAATTAATAACCAAGGCAGCAACTGATGTAAACATTAACATGAGATACATTCATAATTCAGCCATGATGCTGGAGCTCAGTCTCTATCAGCCAAACAGAGGATACATTAGCTTTTTATTTAGGCATTGGAGCGACAAGCCCCGCCCACTTGGGAGCGGCTAGGTTTGGGACACTTTGGGGAAATTGTAGTCGGCCATTTTGCAGAAGAGCTATGGATTCAACACGTTAGAATGACACAACTTGCTCTGAACTGTGTGATACTGTGGAGCCAGCTGCATATTGTCAGAAAAAAACAAAAGCAAACCACCAGCCTCCTAATACTTCCTGTAGTTTTCTTCACCAGTAGTGACATACAGCTGTTGATCACGTGACTTGTGTGATGCAAAAAGAATTGTTACGATGCTTAATTTTAGCACAAAAGATTTTTTATGAAAAACTTGGGTTTTTTCAAAATTGGCATTTCCATTAAGTGAATTTATGGTGGTTCTGTTGGACTCAAAAATATTCAGATATTTAATTTTGTCTAATAGAAATCCAATGCTGGGATAAACATAATGGGGCAGCATTGAATTAGCTGATTATTTCAAATTAGCTTTATTTCGCCATAATTACATTCTGGTACTTTAATCTTTTAAATGTGCATCCTTTTAGATTTAGATGCAGTCAAAAGATGTAAACCGGGAGCGCTAGTGAGCCAAGATGGAGTAAAAACAGATATTTCAGATCTCCAGCAGGTTTGTTAACATTTTCCTCTTAAAACCAATAACTTCTTTTCAACAGCATTGATAATTTTGGACTTTAAAGAAATCTATTTCAGTTGACGTTTCTCAATAAATGGCGGAAAAAATTTCGACATTCAAGTATGATGGCAGCGTATCAAAGCTAACGGCTAACACCATATCCATGAAGCAGCATACTCCAGAAGACAAAGATTCACAACCCAGGATGTGAAAGTCAACTGCTCAAACCGGGCCACTGCACCCAAGAAACCGGGAGACGGAGAAAGACTGTGTGCTCATTGCCACGATGAATTATGATGGAGACGCTGATAACATTCTGAGGACAGCAGAGACAAAGCCCTGCTGACCAACAATGGATTATACCTCCAGTGGTGGCAACCTTCTCAGATGCACAGAGCTTTACAAGCACTTTGGATTATTCTATCCAAACATAGAAAATGAGTTATGAGACTGAACTTCAAATGCAACTCTTGACAAGTAGATCTCAACACTGAAGTATTATGTTTTAAGATGCTGAACAACTAACTGTGAGTATGATCATCAATTTCACTTTTATAAACTGGCCTGTCTCCAGGAAATGTGCCCAACATTGTTACTAACTTTATCATATTACAAAGTCACAATTAGATCTTCCTCACGTACATGATTTATATTGATATTATTGGTAGATTTCACATTGTTGTTGAAGTACATACATAATGTACGTACATAAGTTATGCACACCTGCAGGAGCTTGAACTGCTGCTACACTCTTAATCTTTCTCCTTTTCGTTGTTTTTGTACACATACTATTTTTTAGGTTGTGCTTGTTGTTGCTTATTATAGTATAGGCCAGGGACTGAAACCATTACCTCGCACTGTTGCACTTTTAATAACTATTGTCTTTTCTGCATTGTGATCCTTCGTTTCCTGAGGATCTTATTACATCGGGGGGAAAAAGAGCCTTTGAATCCTAGTTTTGAAATATTGTACAGCAAAGTAATGGTAGTTTCTTAGTAGTTTTCTTAGTTTCCAGCACCCATTTCACTTAAGTGTAGTAAGTCATAATGTGAAGGGTCTGGATAGTCCAATCAAAAGAAACAAAATATTTCTGCGACTAGGCCTGTCACGATAACAAATTTTGCTGAGTGATTATCTAAAAAATTGTTGCGATAAACGATAATATTATTTCAAGACCTTTTGACACTGATTTAATGGAAATGACTAATAATGCATGCGATTTCCTGCCATAGATAGATACACTTTATTTTCAAAAGAACACATAACCCAGGTGAAAAAAGTATACTTAAGTATATTTAAAATATACTTACATTTATGAAAGTACACTTTAATTATACTAAGCATTAAGTGTACGACCTATAAATATATCTGAAGTATACTAAAGTATACTTGTACCAATTTCAAAATTATAACTTTAAACACACTTAAACATAATTGTACCAAAATACACTTTTAATATATTAAATAAAAGTATACTTTAAGTGAAGAAAATATATATTTGCCCAAGTCTAAATATACACTTGCTCAAGTATATTTAAAATATATTTAAAATATATTTTGTGTATATTTTAAAATATATGCTCAAAATAGAATTTTTCAAAATTCACCTAACACTACTTTAGATTATTATTTTCAGTATGTTTTAAATTACATCTCAGTGTAAATTTTAGGCTAATAAAGTATGCTTTTTTTAACTTCTTTATTCAACCAGGTGAACCCCGTTGAGATCCACATCTCATTTTCAAGAGGGACCTGAGCAGAAATCAGCAACACGCAGGAACCTGGTTACAAAATAAAACTAATGCATATGCAGAGGTCTGTCTTTTAGGCACCTTTAAGGCACTTTTCATGTGGATTTTGCGTATACTTTTACGTAACTAAAAAGTATGGATTTTTTGTTGCCT
>NW_015115861.1:0-4143 GCF_001443285.1 Poecilia latipinna
TTTTTTTTTTTCTAAATGTTTTATTTACTTGATTTTGTTTTCACTAAATATTATAACTTTGCTTTCAGTTGAATTGAGTGATGACTTATTAAAGACAAATCATTTTTTAGTGATATTTAAATTGCTTTCCACTCTATTCAAAAGTCATCCAAGGATTTTCCAGACCAGTACAAATTGGTGTCTTCTGGAAATTAGGGAAATTGAAACAATTCAAGATATTTTCACATTTTATTCATTTATGATGGGAATAACATCACCAAGGAGGGAACCTTGAGGGAGCATATTAGGGACTATCAGTAGCTTGGATTGGACATAGTTTATTTTGACATATTGGTATTGATCTTACAGATCACTGCTCAGCTGTGTGGTCTCCTTCTAATATCATAGTTCTATTTTCTGCAGCAATAGACTATGATTAATAGTGTCAAATGCTTTTTAAAATGATCATTTGGGTAATGATAGGATGATCTGAAGCTCATCAGCCAGTCCAACTCCGAATGGATCAAAAACACAAAACAATGGTTTTGGAGTTGTCTAGTAAAAGTCTAGACTAAAATTAAACAATTCAACAAACATACATTTAAGTGTCACAAAAAAATTTATCTGAGAAAATATGCAATTTTGATCCGATTATAATAGTATTTTGCTCTCAAAAACATGACAGACCTTCACGGAGTATTTTACCAGAAGGGAAAGCAGCTCTGTAAAAGCCACTGCAACCTAACAGAAAGCCCTTCAATACAAATGAAACGGCAGAAACAACTTGATCTTCAAATCTCAATTGGCACTGAAACTGTATAGAAGTGAAAGAATTGGATCTAACCTGACCCCAGCTGCATATTTCACCTAAAATTGATGCTAGTGAAATAATGTAAATTAATCAGACCTAAACTGAATTTTGCCATTCCTGTAAATGAAACTGTCCATGAGCTAGGTTTTAGTGTCAGAAAATATGTATTTTTAAAATAAAAATGAAACATGATGCCTTTTCTTCTGCATCCATTCTATCCACATTTCCCACACCTGTCTCTAGGGGGCATATGCTCAATTGCTGTTGTTGGCTGTGCTTGAGCATAGCAGCAATGACCTGTGAAAGTGGCAGAAATGTCACACACTTCATTTGTGCAGCAGTAAAAAGCGCCTGCTGTCTGGGGAGCCATTCATCTGACAAGTTATTACAGTGGAGCAGGAGCAGGAGGAGGTCATCACCGTCGCCACGCCAACAACAGCTGGGACGACCTCCCTCTCACTCTGCCACTGTCTGCCCCTCTTACCCTTCATGTCATATTCATATCTCTCTTCTGGCTTTTCCCTTTCCCCTGCACTGTCCGTCCCCTCTGTTTGTCTCTACATTTAGACACTTAACTCCCATCTTGCCACTTTGTAAGGCACATGTCCTTGACTTGGGTCTGGAATATTAGTTAAAGAAGCAGCCTAAATGGAGTCCACACAACCTAAAAACACTATAAAATTAAATGTCAGTCATAAATGAAAAACTTGATAAAAGTTGGATATTGGGAAGTGCAGTAATGATGGGTCGGTCGCAGATATTCCAGCTCTATGAAGTGAACGACAGTAGCCGGGCTCTCCTGTTTTTGTTTGTTTGTTTTTATTTTACCTTTTGCTGCTCAGCTCTCAGTGTCAGTTACGGAGCCCTCCAGGGGACATGAGAAAAAATGTTTCTTTTGCGTTCCCTCACGATATGCTTACTGCAATATTTGCTGGTCTATTTTGTATACAGTCACAAATGTCAATTTAAAATTTCAAGTATATACACATTTAAGAGAGTAAAGAGTACAAACCACCGGGTGAATATAGCAATATAAATTATCTTATCATTATATATTATTTTCCCATGATGACAGGTGAGACTCTGCCACACCTGCCTCCCCTGACTGCACCTCACTACTGTGTTGTGGCCAATCACATGTGAGGATATGGGATCATACCATTATGTGAAATCAGAGAGGGGGACAGACAGGACGGTCCAGTGAGTCCATCCTCTTAGTCAAGACAGTGGTGAGCAGGAGATTGTGTTGCAAAAACTAACAAATTTAATTGACATCTGAGAAGCAGCATCTGGCTGAAGATTAAAAATATTATATAAAAATTTATTATTATTACTAGTCTGTTTGGTAGATTAGTTTTCATGTTTTATTCATTTACTTTGTGAAAGATAAATTAAAATAGTATATGTAAGCAAGAATGCTTGCTCTTTTATCATATAAAACATGAATTTTTTCCAAGTCAGGATAAAATACGAGGCGACAGGTGCTGGGAGCAGAAAGGACCAGCTCTCCTTTGGGAACCGGCTTCTGAAAAGAACCGAACTTCCCAGCATTAAAGCACAAATGTTTATTAGTCAAGTAATCCGGGGAGGGGGAAGTGATGCAGGAATACAGGAAGTGAGTGTGTATAGTAAGTAAATTCAAACATTGTGATATGAATATTTGGTCTGATGCTTCAGTTTGAGGGGCACTCACAGAAAAGTCGACTCATTTTGAGACTGCCACTCCACATTTTAAATCTTTGTAAAATGTGGAGTGGCAGTTTGATTTATTTGTGCTTTAATAATGACATTTGGCCTTTAACCATACATGCAACTACTGAATTGGCTGCAGTAGTTGTATTTTCAGTCTAATTGGAAGATACAATGACTTCTGAGGTGGGTTGCAGCCCCACTTTCACCAGTTTGACTTTGAACAAGTCGGTGTAGGTACTGAAACAGATTGGCCCAATAAAGTAGAAGACAATTTATTTATGCAATCCCTAATTTTATTTCTTGACCATAATTAAAGTGTAAAATCAATACAAAGGATAACATATCAAAAGGGGTGAATACTTATTATGTGGTCTATGACTTCTCTGGAGAATACACTACAAATTCAAATGAGCCACAAACAGAACATGTAGAGGAGAGTAAGACAATCTGTTTTCTCTCTGGGATACATCTGTAGTTTGATGTCTGCTTCAAGTAAATAATTGTTGGGTGCAACTTTACGTTGTTAAACGATCCCTGTCACAAAACCTTACAGACAAAGACCCAGCTAGATTTACCTACATGCACTAGTGAATAGGCTAGTCAGCCACAAATCTGTAAAAGATACAACTGCTATTCATCTTCTTAGTGAAAAGATTTAAGATTTGTAATAGCCCCCTCTATGAGAAGATGTCAGAGTCTATTATTAAAAATGATTGCTCATTGTGGGTCGAGACTTCATTCATCTCAGCCACTCGGTGGTTGGCAGCTCAGACCAGGCTATACATACAGCTGTCAGGCAAGCAGGTAGGAGGAACAGATGAGAGGTGGGGGTTACGGCCCGAATGGATGAATAACCCTCTTGATTGACACTGGCCTTTGTTCACATATCAACGCTGCTGCTGATTTGACACAAGTCTGTTACACAGTAATCTGTGATCAGAAGAAAAGGGCAGCAGCAGCTTTGATCATCGTTCTACCCAACTCCTTCCATCAATCCTCTAAATGCACCCACACACACACACACACCACACTATCGTCAGTCAGAATCAAGCTTGACACTAAACACACACTTAGCCAAATCAACTGAGCATGAGATTAAGGAGGAATAAACTGTTAACCTGTGGGATTGAGCAACGATAATCAGTAAATAGCAGCTAACTGCTATGGATGAGAGAGGTATGACAGAGCAGCGTAATATCTGAAAATGACAATGCATAGCAACTAAACAGAGGCCAGTGTTTATCTTTGTTTATGCACAATACGTCAAGGCTGATAGGCCACACAAGAAGACCAATGCTGTTAGTTAAGAACAGCAAACTGGTGCTATAATTCACAAAGTCTACATTCACACTGTAGGCCTCAATGCCCAATTAAGTTTTTTTTTTTGCATGGTCATTCAAATTTCCAAATACATGCAACTTTCATGTGATATTACAGTACGTATGGAGGAAACAGGGCCCACCACACAGGGTCTTTTTTTCAGTAACTGTGATTTCTTACGTCTCTTCTCATTCCTGGCTCCAAGTATCCATGGCAGGTAGCTGCTGCAGAGGATCATTACGTTTCTTTATATTAAAAAAAAAAAAAAAAAAAATTTTGTCTTTTTGGTGTTAGTGTTGTTTTCTAAAAACAATCTGATTTTTTTGATAAGCATTATTCAA
>NW_015115861.1:7304-13813 GCF_001443285.1 Poecilia latipinna
ATTCCTGGCCCCAAGGTTCCAGGGGGGGGAGCTGTGGCAGGGGGTCTTTCCGTTTTTTTTTTTTAAAAAAAAAAAAAAAAAACTTTGTCATTTTGGTGTTAGTGTTGTTTTCTAAGAACAATCTGATATTTTTGATAAGCATTATTCAAGGAGTTAATGCATCCTTGTTAGAGTATTAAACACTTCAGCTGAATGTGAATTTAAATTTAAATTCCAATAGAAGTTTTCTCTGGATTTACTCATTGCTCCAGAGTACGGGGAATGAAGTGATGATAATTTATGTAGGATTGATGGGTGACCTTCAGTGACACTTTTTTTGTTTCAGCAAAGTTGCACAAAACTCAACACATTCATGCCTCCACGGTTCTTCCACAGGCTAGCATCTCTACAAGGACCGGCTGCGATTCAATTCAGCTTAATTCAAATGTATTCTAATAATACCGAAGGGAATTTAATTGTTGTAGCTCTGGATTTCCTAGTTTCTTTGAAGAGTTGTTGTAGCTGCTGCAGGCAGGAAGGATGTTCTGTAGCAGTTTGTATAACGATGGTTCTGAACAAGCCTCTGACTAAAGCAATTAGCAGAAACTATTGAGAGTAAATGAACAAAGAAAATCAGGCCCACACGCTGCTCAGTTATTTGGACTGTTGCACACAGCAGTCAGTCCTTGCTCAGGTCTTTCTGCATACGTTTTGCATGTTTCCCATTGCATGTATAGATTCTCCCTGGGTTCTCTGGTTTCCTTCCACCTTATTGCTTGCATGTGAGGGTGTGTCCAATGTTTATCAGATAATTGGCTGCTAAAAACAGACACCACCCCATGCAAGGATTACACAGAACTAGAAAATGGATGATTGTTTGTCTTCTATTGTTTTCTCTGGTATAATTGATATCCAAATATCTATTTAAAAAGTCATAATGCATATTTTAAATCTGACTGATTTGAGTGTTTATCCTTCCTTCCATCCATCCAGTGAGTTGGAGCTAATTTTGCTGTGAACAGCACAATAACCTGTTCTGCTTTTCACTTGTTTAAGCACTGTGAAGATTTCTGCTGGTAAAACTAACACATTTCCATTGAATGACTAAAACCTAATAGATCAGGCCCTACAGTTTCCGATATACGTGTGGAAGATGCCTTGTTACAGACTTTGTACTTATAGCTCATGCTATAATTGCAGAGATCTGAGCCACGTTCAGAAGAGGTTAATAGGATTGTCAAAGTGAAAATGTTTCTCAAACGTGCAGACAAACAAGTGAGCAGCAATGGTAACCATGACACGGTCTGCAGCTGAATCAGAGGCACCGCGCACAGAATCACTCGGCAGAAGCAGAGACAGGCTGGATCGATACAGGAGTGGCAGATGTTAGGCTTCTTTTTCATTTAAAATGACAATTAAGACCACCACCTAAAAAAAACAACAACAAAAAAACATGACTTCTCTGATTATTTGTAAAGGCTCAAGCAAAGGTTTTAATTTGAAATTTGAGAAAGACAGACAAGCAATAACTTGACTTGTACCACATGACTTTGTCACAAACACAATCTGATCTTTTTTAATGAAGCAAACAAGACAAACAAGATTATTGAAGGAACTGAAGTTTATGTGGCATCCCTGTTATAGTTTTTGTAAAGTCAGCATTACAGACTGCTTTTTCTTCCAGCAGCAGAGATTTGTTTTAATGCAAAACTATTTGTTGCTATTATATTTAAAGCTAGCTATTGCCCTAATTTACAACAACACAGATTTATAAGGAGCCTTTTCCTCTAAATGTAACTGGAACTCCTCATTTGCACGTGGCCCAGTCCGAGTACTGCAGCAGCAGATCGAGTTTCAGAATTAAACAACTATTACATTTAGCATTTTATGAACTCACTTGTTCGTGTTCTTTGAAAATCTGGCATAAGTAATATTCTTAAATGAACCAATTCTTCTGTTCCCTTTCTATGACCAAGTTGAGATTCTCTGATACATATTTCAGAAAAACACAGACAGAAAACAAACTGCTGGTTGATGCCAGTTAGTTTCTTGCAGGTTTTTGTCGCTGGATGTTTCTGCCATCTGCCACTTTCAATGAAGATTTCTCTGAATGGTTTGGAGCTTCTGTCCGGCCTGATCTCAGAGGGCACATCAGCGCTGTAATGAGATGACTCTGGGTGGTGCATTTGCAGAGAGGGGGGGAAGGCGGGGGCCTACAGTTGGATTACATGTCGTCACTTGAAACATATGCTCTCATTCACTGACTAATTGCACTTTATTATGTTGTAATCACAACATCCACAGAGAGGGATGACAAAAACTAAACAGTGGTTCTCCAGCCAAACCACCCAGCACTCCATGCAGTAATTGCCCCCCTTGGCTTTGATGAATAAGGAGATGATTAACCTTAATTCCCAGACAGCATTGGAGCATTAGCAATGAATGAATTAGGGGAAAGTGGCTGTGACTAAGTGACTTAATATGGTAAATTGCTTGAGCATCTAAAGTGACACCAGTGATCTATTTGCTCAAGGCCCTTTTCCTGCTGCCAGTGACTCCAAGTCTGAGCCTCTTCAGTTTGGTTCTGGCCGGAAGCCGAGCCGCTTGCTGTCCCTGCACCGCGTGGAAAGTAATCATCCACTTCACCGAAAGATTCAGCCACAACCTCACATCAGGGTATCCCAATTATGGAATCTAGATGGATTCATTCCTAACACATGGGATAATGACTGGAAGCTATCAGGATAAAATCTCCAGCATGTCAGGAAAAATACATTGGAGTGAGCGCTGAATAGATGCCACAGTGTCCTCTCGCTTGCATTTCACACCATGCTCACTTTTAATAGGTGAGGGATTTCACCTCCCGTTCTCCTAATGTACCCGCTGCCCAGGAGAAGAGCCTGCTTCTTTTTTTCCTTTTTGGCTACCGAAGCAAAATGCAGATTGTGTGAACAAAAACTCCACTCGCATGGCAAGTAAATATGATGACATTGCAAGCTTGTCTTTTGCCGACAAAGTTACAATTTTTTTTTTTTTTTTGATGAAGCAGTAAAACAAGCCACTAAGAGTGCATCGCTGGCTGAGTGGAGGATGCAGACACTCCAGCTGTTTCCCGCTGCCCCCCCCCCTTTCCTTACCACCCCCAACTCGCTCTTACCGGAGTGGACAAACCTGTCTGAGGTGATCTGCAAATTAGCTGCGTGAAGTTGTTAATTCTATACTGAAAAAGAAAGGCTTCAGTTTGAGAGTGTTTGTGTTTGTGAGAAAAAAAAGAAGAGAGAGAGAAAGAAAGGAAAAGAAAGAGAGAGATCGATGTGCACAACAGTCTTTGTGTGCACATCTTTTTGCCTAAAGATGCAAAGGGCTAATTTTGCTCACCAGAACCATTTTTGCTTATCAACAGAAAATGAGGAAAATATGGATCTTAGCTCATTATGGTGTTGTTTATGTTTACTCAAGTAAGCCATTAAAGCTGGGAGGGAGGCCCCTTTAACTACGAGCATGTTAGTAATGTGGACTCAGTCATTGGAGGAGGCTACTCATTACTCTTTAATGTGCTGAATAAACATTTCACCGGCTCACTGTTCCCCACTATTGTTCACATTGTTGTGGGTGCAGCGTTTTCTTATTGTTGGAGCATGGCAACAGATATGCTGCAGCGTGCAGACAGGCCACAGAGGCACACAGTGACTGGCTGCAGGAGAAGCCAGAAGCTGATGACCAAAATGCTCAGGGACATGATAATAATCTGACATTAAAGTGTGACACTGCATGCATCCTGCCTTCTACGTCATGAAGTGGTATTACAAAAATTATAAATGACAAAGTTGCTCCACATGCAAAGGCTAAAACACAGCAAAGCACACAGAGTACAAACTCAAACTCATCGACTCCTAAGTGTTAAATCATCCAAATGTAGATTATGTGCTTCACTTTTAAAATATATTTATGCATAAATTGTGTTTATATACATAATTATAAAATGCACTAAGCAAAACTTTAGGCTTTTACTGGCCCTAAATAAAATATAAAGAGAATAGATTAAGGAGTACTGACACCAAATCTATACACTACCAGCAGGTCTAGTACGTCACTTTGTCTGGTAGAAATGCCTTTTGCTGCAAGTGAAGCTGAAGTCTTTGACAGTATGTCTCTTCCAGCTTTAGACGACTGAAAAATTGCAAATTATTCTTTGTGAAAAAAGCTCAAACCCAGTCATATTGCTTATGAAGCAACAGCCAGCAACAATTTTCAAATCTTCCCACAGATTCTCAAATAGCTTCCTTATACCGTTTGCAAATCCTTTTCTACTTCCTGTTCCTGGGACGATGGTGGGAGTTCAACCTACAGGTTGTTGGTTGGTTTGTATGCGTGCGTTACTTAGGTTGGTATAGACACCTGTTGTGAATTTCAACTCAGTATTTATATACATATTTATATATGTTTATCAAAATAACATGAGCTCCTCCCCATGCTGAAGATTTCAGTTAACAGTAAAAGAGCAGGAAAGGTTATAGGACTGGGGCCTGTAAGCCACTTTGAATAATGAACTGAGCTTAATGCAGTTTGGTAACTGGATTTAAATTATATTTTTGTAAAGTACCCAGGGCACACATTTGATGTGGAATGGCACTATAGAACTCAATTTGGGTATTAATTCCTGATAATCAGGTGGTGCTCACACTTGGTGTTTATATTTTTAATAGTAATTTAAAGTTAGAATTTTTTAAATTAGATATTTTAGTAACCACGCTAACTGAGAAAAATGTGCATGTCTGTATCTTAAAAGATCACAGATGTATCACTCTGTGCCTTTTATCTGCTCTGACGTGTGTCTTATTCAAAAGGAGTTAATTTAAGTGACTTTTTATCTTTCCATAATTACTGGTTCCACAAGTAAGAATTTTAACTGAGGCTTAATGACTGAGATTTAACTTTGGTTTTCAGAACCTCACTGGCAAGGAAAAGATGTATTCTATACAGGTTACAGATGGGGCTATAAAGAAATGCCAGTGTAATTCATATCAGGGGACTAATAATCAAATATGCATTGATGGCAGGGAGCGGGTGAGAAGTGAGGGACACTTCGTCATTGGTATTCCAGTGACTGCTGTAGTCAAAGGTGCAGAGTTGAGGTGGGGACTAAAAATCAGCCCAAAAGACCCAGGGCAGCTTATTGGGATCGAGTGTGAGCCCAGTCACTGGCTTAGATGGGCTCAATGCAGGGCTCAACCCATCACACGCTTGTCAGAAAGACACCTGCCGCAGTGAAAGAAGTTACATACATGTCCCCCCCCACCTGCCCCACACACACACACACACACACACACACACACACACACAGATCTGACTGTTTCTACTGCCATCTTAACCCACTGTGATGCTCCACTGTTCGTCTTATATTGTTGTTTTCTGATGCTTTTCCTTACAAACGTGTTCTGTGTTGTTCATCAGCAAGCTGTGCATATTTGAGATTCAAAGCTGAAGGAAAAAAGCTTGTGGGGAAGAAAAGTACACTCTCTTTTGCTTCTGGAGTTTCTCTTGACAGAACAACAAGGATCTGGTGTTTGCCCCATCCTAAAGTAAATGTCACCTAACCACAAATCTACAAAAACAGAATAATTCATGTTGTTCATTAAACCAGGATGAATGTATAACATAAAAAGTTGTGCATGAAAAACACCCTATGATTTAATATCTCACAGAACCACCTTTAACACCTCAACTCTCCACTGAACTTTTCTGTATGACTTCCATTGTGAGGAAATTCTGGTTTTCTTTTCTTCCCTCAGTTCATTGAGCTTTAGACATGTTTGTTTCTCACCTCTTATGAGGAATTTATGCTCATTACTCACTGGTCCCTGTGAAGCCAGTGGTGAAGATCATTATTTATGTAAAGTTGTCACCACTGTCTCTTGTAACAGAGTATGGCCTGAAAGCATATTCCTCTATTATTTTGCAAAATGTGAAAAATATATTCTGTAATATGTAACTGAAATGAATCATTCAAATAGATAGTTCATATATCTGATTGTAGGTACTAGAGGTGTGCGATACTGCAGATTGTGGCATCAATCCAGTCTTGCCAATACAATGTTAGTATATTAGCAATGATATGACCTTTAGGTGTTTTTGTGAAGCAAATTGCTAAAACATACTTCAAGTGATTTAATTACCATTCTCTACACTGTAAAAAAGGTGCTCACTCAGCTTGACTCAGTCTACTTTCACTGTTGATTTGAGTTAGGTTGTATCAATTTTAATTGTCAAGTTCAAAACACTAAATAAGAGTTATTACTACAACTTAAGTTAAGCTGACTTAACTCTCTTTAGCAAGTTTGACTTGTGTGATTTTAGGTAATGCCATAATGTGTCACTATTGGCTGCAAAATTGAGGCGAATCTGGACAATTTCCCACATGAAAGAAAGAAGAGTGCAGTGCGAGAGCCGGAGCGGAAAACAATGAGGGACTTAATCTGTTCCCTGGACATTTCTCCAGAACACTTTGATATCAGCAGAACTGACAAAGG
>NW_015115861.1:16946-54327 GCF_001443285.1 Poecilia latipinna
CTTAATGCCACTCGACAGAGGTTCGCTGGTCAACGAATGTTACACAAGCCTAGTTAATGAACTTTACCTAGTGCTAACATTAGCTAGCACAATGCTACCGGGGATCACAGCAGACAAAATATGTGACTGTCGTAAGTTGTGCAAGATTTCTTCTTTGAAACAGGGTGGACACTTTAGAAGCTGCTAAACGGTGTAATTTTGTGAAGATTACTTACCATCACATTCTGTGTCCCGTCACCGAAGCCCTGCAGTTCGGGACAGAGTTCTGAGATCTCAGGGAGTCATCCGCTTTAGTCAGCGCTAACCAATCGGAACACGTCTTACATCGCTCGTCCTTAAGCCCCGCCCAGAATGTTCATGTAAGCTTCCCCAAAGCAAATAAAGTTGTATAAGCAAGAAAACGAATTCAACCAAAAACTTAGAAAAAGTTTCAACCAAAAAAAAGAGACTCAACCAAAAAAAAAAGTTTCAACCAAAAAAAAAGAGACTCAACCAAAAAAAAGAGAGACTCAACCAAAAAAAAGAGTTTAAAAAAAAAACTTAGTGATTTTTGCTTTGACATGATTTTTGTTTTGATTGAATACTACTTTTTTTGTTTGACATGATTTTTTTTTTTTTTGATTGAAGCAAATTAACTCCATAGGCCAGCAGCTCACTACCACTCCCTCCTCAAGTTCATCTGGGGACCGTCAACAAATTTCAAACAAAAAAGTGGTAATTCATACTATTACATGAGTCATAGTATTCTCTATTGCATGCAGTGTCACAATATTTTAAGTAATGTTAATATTGTGTCAGTTGGTCGCAAGTAAGGACATCTATTTACATTTATTTGTCAGGTGTATTTGGTTAGGAAATTTGCTGACGGTCGCTAAGTTAACTTCCGAGGGAGGTTAGCGGTAGGGAATGGCTGGCCGAAATTAGTGTTCATAAATCGGGTCAACCTTGAGCTAAACGCCGCTTACTCTGCGGAAAGCAATATTGATATCCAATCTCCAATTTGAAACTAACTTCACTTTGGTAAACACAAGCAGCGCTAATGGAGCTATTACTACTGGAAATGCCAATGGAGCTAGAACACCGGTACAGAATGTGAAACCAACACCGGACAAAGTTCGGACCCTAAACAGCTGCTGCCGAACCAGACATAAAGAAGTACTTACCAGATGACACAGTCCAACCAGAGGTACCAGTTCCTATGGCTTCTTCTTCTCATAATTATTCTGGCCAACTCTGACCTCTTCCTCTGTTTAGTCCTCCTCTTCATCATCACCTCTTGTTATTTCTACATTCCGATAAATTTTAATGAGCTCCGGTTCAAATTAAAAAGGCTTAATAACATTACCTTTTGCTACTTTGGCAGGAGGAGCCAGGCAGTTGGACCATTACTTGTCATTTACCCAGAATGCATTGCAGTGTAAACAACATGGTGACATTCTGGTGACAATATTTTATTAAAATTTATAAAAAATAAACTACAGTATTACTACTGTATTGTTTTTACATCTAAAATAAATATTTTCCAAATAAGGTATATTTTTATAACTAATCGTAGATCGATTTAAGATAAAATGTTACCTTTTTGTAACTTTTTAACTCAAGTTAAAGCAACTTGATTATGTAAATTTTTTACTCTGAATTTTTTACAACTTTAAAATGTTTATTATTTTATTATAAATTATATTAGTGAGTCTAAATGAGAAACAAATAAAATGCAAAGGAATCATGCAAAGTTTATGGGAATCATTTTATTCAAGTCAGGAAAATTGGGGGTTCCTATCCAGCTAGCTAGTTCCCCTAAAATTCGACATAATTGTAGCTGGAACTGTTGAATTAAAAGACATTAGGCAATAAGTAAAATACCAACCTAGTTATGTCCCTTTGCAGAAGAAAAAAAATGCTAAGTATTGAAATATGAAAGATGAGAGCTCTGTTAAGAAACAAGATGGTGATGAAATGTTCTGAAAATATTTTTAAGAGTGCCATGTGACCATGACGCCACATTGTCGCACAAGTATATTTTGTGCATCACAGCTGCAACACATTTTCTTAAGTTTTCAGAATGTATTTTTTCTAGTTTATCTTTCACAATTTTAAGCTAAAGTTCCTTTAACATATTTTATTAAGTTATCTTCGGTACTGTGTTCGGTTAACCTAACTACATGAGTCCAGCTGAATAAAACCCAATGTTATTCATTACAGTGTGGCTACATTTTCTCCTATTTGTGTGGAAATAGAAATGGCGCACCTAATTTTTCACATAAAATGTTAGGGTTGTGGCATTGTTTTTGTTTCAGTAAGTTCAATTCTAAATCCATTTTGACTTCATTAGAATGAAATCCTATCAGGTGATATGGGTAAGATGCACAAAGTGAGCTTTTTGTTGTCAGTGTTAGAATCTCAAGCATTGGATCTGCTGTTGGAGCCAAAACATAGCGAAGCTTTGAGGGTACTGATGCCTGATGTCTCTGCTGGTATTTTACTCATTGTCTCAAGTTGATAAGACAGGAATGTTTTCCCTGTTAGTGCAGCTTTAATGGTGTCTCCAACAATTTGGCGGCACTCTGTTGTTGGTAGGTGCACGTTGCAGTAGATCGCTGTCAGAGCTGCGCTTTAACAGCAAGAGGTTCTGCCTCTGTCAAGTGCACACAGCTTGCTTGTGTCATACTCAATTATGGCTCCTCCACTTTCTGTGAGACAGTAATTGAGCCGGGGGCACTCCCTCTATTTAAAACCACAGGGGCTCTGCAGATCTCATTGTGTCCCATGAAAGCTCCACCTATGCTGATTGCCACAAGCAGAAGCCTCAGTATGAGACCTGGTAGGGCCAGTTGGGTGAGCCTGTGTCCTCCAGGCACTGTTGGGAGAAATGTGTCAATGCCACACACATACACACACTCACACACAACTTTAAACCACCTATCAGTCAGTCAGCATTATTACTCCCTTGCCAATTAAATAAAATATGTATTAGTCCATTAGCTGTCATCATCAGGCAACGTTAAATGGAGCGAAAGTGTCTGTCTCCTAAAATAATTTATTTGTAATGTTTAGGTCCAACTGTTTGTGGTAAATGTGATGTTTTATATTTTTAAAAGTTTAAAAATATTGTACACACTTAGCTTAGATATATGGAAGAGGAGTTGAGCATCTCTAGAACAGCTCATTCAGTTTTAAAAGGGTTAGCATAACCCTAAGCTTCTAACTCTCCATACACAGTATGACTTTCTATCTTTCACATATAATTTGCATTGATTTCCAATCATTCTGTATTCATTTTTAGGGCCTAAACCTGACCTTTACCCAATAAACCTAACGTTAGCAGTATACAACTGCTAATGTTGTATACTGTTAATGGTCTCTTCTTCTCATAATTATTCTGGCCAACTCTGACCTCTTATGGGGTCCAACAGGACCCCATAAAGACCAACGGGTTCTCACAATGTAATATTTGTAGGAAAACAGGGCCTTACAAAGTGAGAAATGTAAAGTCCCCACAACCGCTCAACCAGCCATTGATATCAATGAGTGTTGTGTTGTGACCACCTTACTTGTCTGTTTATGTAATAGTTGCTTGTAGCTGTTAGTTGTGTCATTTTCCTTTTTCGTGAGATCAAACTTATTCTAAACCTAACCGTTACATGCATAATCATAATCCTATCCCAAACTCAATTCATACCATAGTCCTAAACCTAACCCCTGACCCTCATGTGGCCCAGGCTGTGTGTCCCATAAGGAGCAGTGGGTCCTCACAACATAGTATTTGAGGGAAAAAGAGCCTTACAATTTATCAAATCCAAGGCCACACACACACACGCACACACAACTATCTTCACAAAGAGTTTATTTTGACTTCCATTTATTTTTCATGCCTCTTAGCCTAACCCTTACCCATTCCCTAAACCATTACCAGTACACACTTAACTCTAAGTCTATCTTAGTCTCAATTCCCACCTTATACCTGACCCAAAAACAACATTTCTAGTTATTGGGACTGGGCTGATAGCCACATAAGGAGCAGTTGGTACCCACAGTGTATTATGAAAATGGTCATTGCAATGTATTGAATACACACACACACACAAGATCTGAGAAACAGGGTACTTGGGGCATCAAGGAGGACCCCATAAGGACCCCAAGGAGGGCACTTGGGGCAGATGCTTCTCCCCCCCACATCCTCAGCATTTGCCTGGGCTAGACGAAACTTTCATACATCTAATTGGATTGAGAACTTTCTCTTTAATGCAGCTGAGGTCTACACTAATTATCTATAGTAATTACTGTGCTCAGTGCTTTGGACTGGTCAGTTCCCTGTGGCAAGTTGCAGCAAAATGCAGGTGCTGCCATGCAGTTCCCAGCATTACTGCCGGAGACAGAGAGTAACCGAAAACAACAGCATATTCAGCAAAAGGTTTTCCCTGAGAAAAGAAGGACTATAGAAATGCAGTTTGGACATGTTCCACTCTGATGACTAGTGTTCTGAACTTTCTTGCTGAAACCCCCTGCTGGACTAATCAACAAGATTACTGCAGAATAAAAAAAAAAAAAAACATCTAAGTGCTTGGGCAGTAGTAGGAGTCAGGGAGAGTTTTTTTTTTTTTTAACAAAACAGGCTGTTACCACCCAAGTCCAATAATCTTTTTCTGCTCCAACACTTATGAAGATGAAAAGCAGAGATCCAAATCATGTTAACCGTAGCTGACTTATTCATATTTAGGCTGATTTCAGTCTATAATCTCTCGGCTCAGATGTTCACTCGGCTTATTAATACATGAAAGAAAAGGCCTAAGTCTATAAGTCTGACATGAAAATTTAAACACCCTTGCATATCTTGTCTTTCATCTGTTTAAAGGGAACTACCCTTCATTGGTAGATTAAAACATGGCTGCTGCAGAGTGCGAGTTAAACGACCAGCACCAGTTATGGACCACCCTCTATGTTGATGAAACTCTTGGGTATGCTGTACATGCTGCCCTTTATAGTACAAATCCACACACTCTCAGATAATTGAAATGATTTACTTGCCATGCTTTCCTCTTAAGAGAAATGATGTAGAGACATGATAGGTGTACTTCCTATGATGGCTAATGGGACACACACTTGGTAAGCCTGCCTTCAGAACAGAAACTTCATCAAAACAAAAAAAAGGGAAAAAAAAACTTGAATAAAGTTGGTTCAAATGAAAATTAACACTAAAGACAAAAGGCAAGAGTGAAACACAAAGCATAAAATATTTATTTTAATTTTTAATTTAAAAAAATCTGTCATTAGTGTATGGGTTAATCTGTATCTGAGGCTGGAGTAACCAGTCCAGGAGGAAAACCCAAACAGTTCCCTTCTAGGCAACACTTTCCATCTTAATGCGCCATAAGTTTGTGTTCCTGACCAGAATAGGACTTTGCTGGTACAAGTCCTAAAAACCTTCAAAAGGAGGCAACCACCAAGAATCATGAACCAACTCAACAGCCTTGTGTCAATGAAAAGGAATAACTACTGTATTTAGATCTACCCCTGGATGACATGACTCCTCACTGTATCTCTAAGGCTGAGCCTGGACATCCTACAAAGGAAGCTCATTTCAGTCACTTGTATCTGGGATCATATCCACCAGAACCAAACATGGAGAAGCCACATTCAGCTTCTATAGATCATAAACCTGGAACAAACTTCCAGAAAACTACAAAAAAGTTGAAACAAAAACAAAATTATATACTTCTTGTAACTAATTTCAGAGTTATACCCATACTATTTAGATTTATACACAACACTTTTTCAAGCTTTTTTTTTTGTCAATTAAAAATGTATTACACCAACAAAATTCAGTGTCTCAGAAAATTTGAATATTGCTTAACATCAACTAAAAGATAAGCAGTTTTAATGTATAGATTATATTAAGCAAGAAGCACATAACTGACCTTGAACATCGTTTTTCTTAGAGATGTAAACACTTGACAATGTTGACCCATCTCCCTTGAAAAAGTGAATACTACTTTAAAAAGTAGTAGAATCTTTTTTTTTTCTTATGTGGACATGGTCCAAACACGTGTTTATGAGAGCTGAGTCAGTGAGTCATGTAGAATGGAGTGATGATGGGACAAGATGGACACAAAGATGTACTTCTGACCAGTTGAGACAGAAACCAAGAACTTTTCTCAATCAAGTCAACAAACATGTTTGACCCACTGGTTTATAGTTTGGATACATTGTTTTGATTAACTAGAACAGTCTTGAATCAGTTTAGCAGATTGCTTACAGCTCTAATTGCGCCTAATACCAGGAGCAATTAGGAGCAATTTTATGAATTTTTCCAAACTTACTTTCTCTAGGAAGCTATTTCACACTTCAAGTTATTACAGTTAATGTATCTTCCAAAGAAAAACTGAATGTTAATTTTCTAACTCTTAAAGCATATCTTCTAGGTTGTTAGGTTACAAGTTTTTTTATGCCCTTTTAGTTAATTAATGATTAGTGTGATTACTAATAGTTTAATTGTTGATTCTTTTGCGACCAATTTAAAACTTTAATTTCTAATTTAAATTTACTTATTGTGATTTTTAGACCACAACCATCACAACCCTATACCTTCAGATAAGAAGATGGATTTGAGTGTGATAAGAAATCCTTATCTAATATGATTAATATGACTCTTAATAAATACTGATGCTTCTCATGTTGGTCCACAGACCTTTGACAAATGCAGTTTAAGCAATATATAGATATATATTGCTTAGACTGCAACATATATGTAGTCTAAGCATATATATTGGTTAGACTACATATATACAGTCTTAACAATATATCGAGATGATGATTGACTGTAAGAAAAACATTGCACAGTCCTGGAGATTTGTCAAGTTTTTTAAACTGTATATATATATATATATATATATATATATATATATATATATTTCATTATTGTATATTTTTTCTAATTTTACTTTGTGTACAAAGGAAAAAAAAATAACACAATGTACAATTGAGGGAATATACTGAATAAAATACAAAGCAATAACAAAGCAGCATTTCTAGATGAATTTATGCAAATAGGAATCCCAGGACTGTCTGAGTTGATTTGTTTACTTTGCTGTTCTGGCCCTCCTGTGTTCGATAAATTGATATCTGTCTCATTTTAACTTCTAGTTCAAATTCAGCTTTGTAAAGTTGGAATTTGATTCTCCCCAGACTGAGGCCTGATCCCCAACTCTGGAAAGAGTAGACTGCTGAATACTAGTTGAAAAATAACCACTTTAAACAAAGAACAGAACAATTTCTGAATCTCCATTCTATTGTGCAGCGAATGTGAAAACATTTTAGAGAGGCATAAAATTTTAAACCAATAATGACTATTAGGAGGCGGAACTTGCCTCCGAGACATAAGTGCTTTCCTACTTGTATTTTAATCAATCCTGACAGATGCTGTGAAATGTTAGTACGAACAACGCGCTCTTTGAGATCTTTAACAGCCTTGTATCCAACTCTTCATGTCCAGGGTTAAAAGTTGGCCAAGCTCTCTTCCTTTATATCCAGATCTCTGCCAAATATCTGTCTTGGGTCAGGTCTCCCATCTAGAGTGTAGGCTGTGTTATAGTACAGAGTCAAGGCTCTACTCAGAGAGTTTGCTTGTCAGAGCCTGGGGCCTTGGCACTCCTGATGGCTGCTGGCCTCCAGTAATCAACCAACCCCCTCACTCCTTCTCCTCCTTCTGCTTTTCTTGTGTGAGAGAGTGAGGACCCGGTAGATAGGAAGGACCCCAGCCTGAAGTCTGGAAAACTTTGCTCTCTGCTCTCTCAATGTTCACTGCATGTCCCCCCACTTCTCCCCCCCAACACCCCGATGCACCACATCACCTCCTCTGCTGCTCTCTTGACATACCTTCCATCTCCTCTGTTAAAATAATGCTAATGCAGAGGCCAGCTAACCAGCACATGGGTGTCTGAGGCCAAAAGCTCCCGAGGAGGTGCTTTTGATTTTCAGCTCCATTGAGCTGCACTTATTCAATATTTACTCTCCAAGACCTCTGCATTAATTTTACACCAAACTTCTTAGAAAAACCCTGCGAAGGGCCTTATGAAGCACTCCTAAGCCCAGCCCCCCAACCCTTACACACCCTTACACACACACACCCAGATTCATATTCCTCTTCTGTGTGCTTCACTGAAGGCTTCATTCTCTGCTCATCTTTGGCTCTAGTGGGAAGGCCAATCCTGAGCTAGTTATTGTTATTGCGCTGTTCTATCATTACCACTAACCTTGACTCCTGGCTGCTTGCTGTAATCACATGGAGCCACTAGGGAGGTAGTCTGGCCTGGGGTGAATTATTAATTAGCAAGGTTGGTCCTCCCCTTCAGCGGTCCCTGGGAGAGGCGGTGTGGAAAGGGGGGCTGTTAGGGGTTACCCACCATGCAGATGGTATTAACAAACTTATCAAGGTAAGAGGGATCAGCTCTCTGAGCTACTTGTGGAATTGTTAAGCAACACAAAATCAATAACCAACAGAGCACCGCTTCCTGCCATGTATGATGCGTGCCTCCTACTCTCCATTCTTGTGAAATGTTGTACAGCATGATTAGGGGTGGAGCTGGGGTGGGGGTGTTCATTAAGATGAACTTCACAGGCTTCCTCTCTGGGGACATGCAGGAGGTAGATGAATTTCAGTATTCAACTAATGATCAACTTCTACATAAGGTAAAATAAAAACAAAGCAAACCTTCCAAATACCTTTACCGACCTTTCTACACCTTGCCCCAAGCTAACACGGAGCCAACACACACACACACACACACACACACACACACACACACACACACACACACACACACACACACACACACACACACACACACCACATGTTTGACAACAACACACCCTCAGTCAGAGAGGGACAGACTGCACAGCTACTGATGTGCAGTTACCTTACCGTGTGTTTTTGAGAGCCTTAGTCCGCTTGTTTGGCTTATTCCCTGGGGTCATTCATTTCCCAGCACCCCCGACTCTCCACTCCTAAACAGCAGAGACTACAGGGACCGCGACCGAAGCTTTGATCTTCTTACAACTCCCTTAAATCACAGGGAGGAAGGAAGGATTTTCTCCAAAGGCTGTCTCCGTGCTTCGATGTCCCAGTAGGACTGATCCAAGTCATATATAAAACTGAGCGACTTGTGGAGCAAAACAGTTCTCCCCTGAGTGGAGAAACAGAAACTGTGCCCGCCACTTTGCTACTTTGCTGATGAATGCAGGTAATGAAAAATGTATCACTGTGTGATGTACAGTTCCTTCAGCAACTCAAGCTAATGTAAGTTTATTCTTTTAGAACTACATTATATACAAGTTAATGTGGAAAGCTGCTTAACAAATCAATTTGTACAAGTTTCAGTTATTTTTGTCTTTAATTGTTTAGTTCTCACTGGTTCAATTCCTTGAAGTAGTAACTTTCAAGCACCTTAACAATTCTGCTTATCAGTTCCAGTAATGTGTGATGTATTTGTAGGCCTGTTAGATAACAAATTTTGCTGGATGATAAATTGCTCCAACAGTTATAGTGGTAAACGATAATGTTGTTGTTTTGATACATTTTCAATTAATGTAATCGTAATATCATGATAATGTAAGTGCAGCCTCTTAAATTTTAAATTCTATTGAACATTTAACACTGGAACCAGAAGACATTTAAAATATCCAAAATAATTAAACAAAACAACAGAAACAACAAATTAATAAATTAATAAGTCTCTGTAAACAAAAATGTCCTTCAGAAAAAAGTTTAGTTGAGACCAAAGCACCAGACTTAAGACTTTTGTCATCTAGGTTTTGATAGAAAGAGAAAAACAATAAATGATTGACCACATTTTAATTGATCATATTTGCGTGATGATGTATTGTACACGTTCTGCATTTTGCTTTTGAAAATATTCAAGATGGTGTCGCAGCAGAAGCGCTCCAAAATATGGTTACATTTCACAAAAAATACAACAGTAAAGCCAGTTACAACATGTTCAGAACCTTAATCACAACAGTTGACAACACAGCATGCAATCGATTTGAACAAATGCAAGTGTTTGATACTTTGCTTAGCGACAGCAGTGACTCTCGATGGGCGAGAGCTTCAAGCACAGCCTCTCCTGCAATGAATCACCCAGGTAACGTTAAACGCCCGCGTATCCTGGTTATTGTATTAATGTTAACTCCCTTTTGACTGAATAATTGTCATATTAACACTTACAGTCACATTTAATAAATTACAAAATATTTTCTGACGTATCTTGTATATTATATATAAACCTTGTGCAGAAAGTTGCATTTCATGTAAAATGATTATTTGACAGAGGTTCTTAAGTTTTAATTTTATTTGAATTAAATACGACATGCTGCATATTTGTAATGAAACCGTTTATTTCTTAATTCAATGAGAATCGATAACAGAATCAATGAGATTGAATTAATAAAAGAGTTTGATAATGTAATCAGTATCAATTAATTCTTATCAACTCCCATCCTTAATCATGACATTATTGTATATCATTCTATGAGTTATTTCATTTTTTATTGGTTCTATACTTTTTTAGAATGTATTTATAAATAATAACTGATACTAAACTCTTTTTTTTCCGTTAAACAGGTGGCATCCCAACTTGTTAATTTTGATCTAAATTACTAGTTTTGTAATAGTTGCCTTAAGTAATTATTTGTAGTTATTCATAGCAAAACCAAACCTATTGTTGCACAAATGAAAGTAACTAGTTATGAATTAATTTATGACAAAGAAAAACTTCAAAGTACTGTCAAGAAAATATAATTTTTCACACCTTTTTTAAAAAAAATCTTTATATTTATGGTTTGGGGAGTAACAGTAGCGTCAGGACCCAATCCAAACCTTCAGTTTAGGACACACACAATCAAAGGCCTTGAGGGGAAGGTCTTTGATTGTAATTGTCACACAGTTGTGAAACTGGTCAGTAGGAATTACAAAACTAAAAGTAAAGTGTTTAATTTATTAGGCATGAGGTATACATTTTAAGTGTAATTTGTAAGATTTCACATCCTGAATTATGAACAAACTGCCAAAACAGAGAGGGTAAAAAAAGTAATAATGATGATGTCACATTCACAAATTATTTGATTCTTTTGTCAATCAATCAATCAATCACTTTATTTTGGTAAATTATCCACATTAAACACAGGAAACAAACAAACAAACAAAAAATAACAATAAACAAATGCATAATTTACCAAAAAAGGAATAGTCTGAAGCCAAGTGTATTCTTGCCTACCCTTTCTTGTAAGAGCCTTTTGTAAGGCTCTTTGCTGTCATCAATAGGACACGAGTCTCAGTTAGTGAGAGCTGTTCTTTGGGTTTTACAACTTTGCTTTCTTACAGTACTCTGCACACATTTTAGTCGTAATTATTATTCTATTGAAAATAGAACAGAAAACTCCATAATTGAAAATTATATTTGTTTATTTGGTAAATAAATAAAGTACAAGAAAAGGTAGGATGTATGAGTATAGTACAAGGAGTTAAAGAGGGTTATTTTCAGAAATCTTATCTTAAAAATGAAAACATTCACTCATCTGCAGTGAATGCTTTCAAAGGTTTAACAAGAAGAGAAGAAGTTAAGGATAACATTCTTTGTTTCAAGGTCAATTTAAGTAACATTAGTCTTATTCCTTTAATATTTGTTTTCTTGTCAGTGTCATAACTTTTCAATAACCTAAACAGATTTTGTTTTTTAATATAAAGCATATGGTATCAACATGTAGCCTCTCTACTTAAAATATCAATGAAAAATCATTACTATGAAGTTCATTAAAGCACTTATTAAAGCAGTGAGATTATGCTCTTATTTTGAAATGTAATCGGAAGTTCTATGTTAGAGAGGCAGAAGAAGTAAATATGGAGATGCTGGTAATAATGGTGCCCTTCACCATAATGACCACAGCTTTAAAAATGTTCAATCATTTTTAATTTTGATATTTATTTCCATCCTTAAATTTTGCATCAGTCCCTTCAGTTCATCCCATAGCACCATGTTCCATGGATGTCCTATCTATTCCAGGCTTTAAAATATATTCCTCATGGGTTGGAAAAAAAACAAATTATGAAGGTGATTAATCATGTTTATAAACATGTTGTACAGCCGAGGCAGTGTTTTTGAGAAGAAATATCCTATGGAAATAAAGGATCTATGAATGGCTGTGGAATCAGGTCCTCAGGGAGTCATTTGTGACCCAACTGGAACTGTGTGAGCTGCACAAGTGCAATAAAACACGCTTTTTACAGGTTTCAAAGTGACTTCCTAGCTCTTGCTTCTGTCAGCCATAAACTGAGAATAAACACCACTATATATGGGACACTCATAAATGCCTTCATAATTCATTCCTTTGGGGAGAAACTCAGGTAGATTAAGTTGTTTCTGTGATACTGTGCATTCATGTGAATAATATCCCAACAGCTATCCTCACTGCCCCATCCCTGCTCCCCACTCCTTTAGCTTGTGTAATCTGGATTTCAATGGACAATGAAAGTACATGTAACATAATGCACATGATTACACCCAGGGGTATATATTTATTACACACCCTCATATACCATTGCATTACATTCATGTAACTTCTGCTGTGAAATAATTACTTTCTAATATTTTCATGAAATGCAAATTTCCAATTTTCTTTTGCCCTCATTCATTTCTCTTCTTTAAATACAGTTTAGTTTCTGTTATTAAACCCCAGAGCCTCCATTCTAGCTCTGCTTTGTGACATGATTTCGATCCGCTGTACCTTTATGCACGGCGGTCAGCTGCCGCGTGGCAAGCCTTAAAATACAATACAAACATAATGCCTACACAGCTCTGTGGATCTGGAGCTCATAAACTGATAGAAGAAAAAGACGTAAAAGACATAACAGACCCAAGAAAGGGAATCCAGGAGAGCTGAGTGCCAGATTTTTGATCAAAGCACCTTTTGAAGTCAGCACAGGAGGATTGTGTGTGTATATGTGTGTGTGTGTGTGTGTCTATATAGAAGCCAAACAGAAGGAGATGGTGAGAGACCGAGAAAGCATGCTTACCTGTCTTGATCAGCAAACAGAAAAAAAATCCCCAAAACTGAGAAAATATTCAAGATTACAGTCCGATATTTTAAAGGTGGTGAAGATGAAAAGGTCAGCTTGTAGAAGTGTGACATAAACATCTACCGAAACATCACGGTACAGATGTCAATGGGGAGTACAGGCACATAATCACTACAGACGATTACCACCCTCATCAAAAAGAGGACAAGCACATGTGCTTTTATCATTTTTTGTTAAGTCCCTGACATAAGTAGATGAAATTACTCTACACCAAACTAATGCAATGATGCCTAGCAGTGACGGACGGCAGAACTTAGACCCAGCCTCCTGAGCAAAGTTTCATTGCCATGAACTAGAAAAGTCAAATTTGTCAGTTGTCTAAACAATGTGGAGATGTGCTTGAAAAATAGTTGGGATTTAACCAAACAAGCCTGATTTTCAAAAAATTTTTTCACAAGAGTTGCTTAAAATATTTAGCACCACCTGGTGTTCAAGCAGTGTCACATCAAGTATATGAAAAAAAATACCTTTCTTCTTCCATATTGTCTGGGGAAACATAAATAAACTCAACACTTCTCCTTCAAGTGTCTTTACATTGCATCATATTCTAAAGCAAGAAAGTTACCTATAAGTCTACACTTCATCCTGCTTATTTTGTAATTTATGACTTCCAGGGAACTGCAAAGTGTGATGAATGCTCTTTGTCCAGATCAGACCTGGTTGTTTGCCAGATATCAGTGTAGACCACATTGTTTTCAGGACACCACATAGACACACAGCATTTGAATGACAATGTCTTCAAATCTGCTAAACATGTAGTCACTTGTCCAATCAGGCATAACCACGTCATTACTACCAGCGTAAATAATAATATAACCATATTTACATGTATCCTTAGTCAACAGCTTCAGGTAAAATTTAAAGTAGGATTTGGATTCTGGCCCCTGACAAACAAACTGGTATCATTGGTGTCCACAATGCCACATTTCTGACTATGGAGCTGGAATCAGAGCTCACAGCTTTGATTTCAAGTTATTTTAAGTGAACAAACTTCCTTTTTACTTACACACTTCTAGAAAACTGCAAAACATCTGAAATACTGCATTCCTTTAAATCAAGGCTAGAAACCCACGTGTGTTGAGTTGCTTTTGTACCATAATAAATTGAACATTGACCAACATATTTGATGCATGTTGATGAATGATTTGTTGCTTAACAAATGCAATGTCTGTTACTAGTTTTCATAACTGTTGACTATGTGATGTCTTCATGATGTTTTTATGATGTAAAGCACTTTGCACTTTGAACTGCATTGTTGCTGAAAAGTGTCATACAAATAAATCTGATTGATTGATTAAGGTCAGTTGGCCATTTTAGTAGGTACAACAGATCAGTTGCTTACAACTAATGGTGAGTCAGATGGGATGGCATTTTAGGGTGTAATACTGAAGACATGGCCATTTTGTCAGATTTTACAGAGAGAAAGAGAAAGAGCAGTTGTGTGGACAAAAATGAATGATTGATGTGGAGGCAGATTAGTCTGAAATCACTGAAATGCAATAGTAGCTCAAATAGTCAGTTATCAATCAAGTCATCTTAATTTTAATCAAGGGATACAGAATAATACTTTTCAACATCTCTATACCCTTTGAAGCAGACAGCAGAAAACCCAACCAAGCACTAGTCCTATCAGCTGAGAACAAGAAACTGAGATTGAAATTCACACAGATTCAACATGATAAAAACATGACAAATAAAAAAAAAAATAAAAAAAAATGTTAGTTGAACTAACAATTTTGCATAACAGAAATGTCCTAAAGCCTTTTTTATGTAAGATAGTCAGTGGAATGTGACGTGCTCAGGCTGTCACAGAGAGCATTCTACACATGTGGGGTGTGGTCCTTCCATGGTCCTTCCATGGTCCTTAGATTGGCTCTGTGTATATGGTGGAAGTTTGAGTGACTGGATCATAATGTGTAAATTTAAATGCCATGGGTTACCTGAAAATTGCTGCTGATCATCTCAACCCTTCATGTTGATAGGGTACCCATTTTCTAATGCCTACTTCCATACCACAATTCACCATGTCACAAAACTCAAGTCATCTAAAAATGTTTTATTGAACGTTACAAGGAGTTCACTGACCACTAAAATTACTGCAAAGCAAATGGAATGAACCCTAACAGTAAAGTTCTGCTTCACATTTCGGTCTGAAACCAGATAAGAGACTCATCACTGTTCACATGTAAAGTTGTCCTTGAAAGCGTTGGAGCTCATAAAGAAGATTGAACATAAAATGTCAAACTCATTCTTGTATCATACTGTTTTATAATATCTTAGATGATTACTTGTGAAGAATCATAGGAAAGGGAATTTTAAAAAGCAGAATTAGTTCTCCGGTCCTCCGGTCTTGGAAAAAGTACTCTCCATGGTGCTTATGTTTAATGGTCCCATAGAGAATATTACCTCCTACCTATCTGAGAGGAGCTCTCCTGAGTTAAGTAAGTTTGATGGGCTGTGTTTCCCCCAACACCCTCCAACCTGAGCTCTATGCTTCTCTGACATGGGAATAGAAGGCAGAGGCCCCTGTGAAGTGAGGAAGGAGATTTGTGCACAGCCTGTTGTTCCCTGCCTGTCTTCCGCTGTGCTGTAAAGCTTTAAACTCCCAGTGTGCACAGTTTGGAACAATGAGATCCAAGCTGCCCAGTCTGAAGAGTCCACCCTATGCTTATTCCTGCCTGATGTTTTAATTCCTCCTTCTGGAACAGTACAAAGCGAAATGCATGGGTACACCAACGACAAACAGAATGTCTGACACCAAGGGTAAGTTAGGGTTGTCAGACTATTGCAGGGAAGAGAAAATGTTCATTTTAAATAATGAAATGTGTCTTGTCAATATGTAGTCGTTCTTGCTACAGACTACATGTTGAGTTAAACTGGTCAGAATCTTTTCAATTAAATCTATGAAAAAAGAGGCTTGATTGTGGCCATAATCAGAGTTTTCTTCTGTGTGTTTGATTTTGAAAGATGTTGGAACATTCTTTAAATGTTATTATAATGAATGGGAGAGAAACACAAGGGAAGCGTATTTACTGAGCTCATACTGAGGCCCTTTTAATTCAGGTGCTTCAGAAGAATAGCTTCAACTTTTTTCTGAGAATCTTTCTGTTTGCTGAGTAAATCTGCTGCTAATTTTTTCACCCAGTAAACGTGTTCATCATTATCCATTCATTAGAACGTATTGTTTGTTTACTGTGGCCCCATTTCCAGAGAGCCCAAAAGGGGGCCAGTGGAGTTGGAAGCTCCAAACAAAAGCTTTTCTTCCCCGCCCGCCTGGGCCTCAGAAATGCTCACCACTCAGTCAGCACAATGCCTTTCACTGAGCTTTTGGCCACTCATGAGTGACAATTGAATCACAGTGAACTTTCCCAAGTACATGAGCCGAGGTGGCTACACTGTAAAACATGCTTTTGGAAAATGTGAATATATTTATTATTTTGAATATATTTTATATTTTTATTTATTTATCTACATTTAATTATCTGTGCATGGTGCAATACTGAATTTGATGGAAATGTAGGTCACTTTTTCAGATGCCTGGATAATTCTTGATATCTCTTCTATTTGTACCGAAGTGGGAAACTTGATTGACTCAGTAAGAACACGGTGTTGATGAAATGCTCTTAATAAAGTGGTCGAGTCAGGTTCTGTAGGCTCTGTATGTTGGATGTGAGCTCTAACCACTGTACCACACGATGCCCAGAGTCTGACACTTAGAAAGGTCCAGTAATCGTGTTTCTCAGTTGACGTTCCACACTTGAAAAGATCTTCTCATCATTTATTATGATGATAGAGCACATCACATCACACGCTTAACTACAAAATCAAAAATTGCAGTGAAAGACATGTTTCAGAGCTGGAAGAGTCTTCTTTCTGTTCAACTGAACCGAATCATCTGAATCATGGAAAACAGTCAGGATTCCCAAAAACACACTAGGTTCTTCAGTTTTATTCAGTTTCTTTATCTAACGTCCATTTGCAACACATCATTTCAAGAAACTTTACAAGTTTACTGATTCAATCCAGTCATACATAAATCCATCCATCCATCCATTTTCTGAACACCCTTGTCCCTCAGTGGGGTCGGGAGGGGTGCTGGTTACATAAATCCAATTTATTCTAATTATCAAACAATGCTGTTTAGTTCACTTCATTTTTGAAATTGGTTTGAAAGGTTTAAATCTAAGCATTACTCCTTAGTGATTCCTTTGTAAATGTGGAAAATACTCATCTTCTTTTCTGTAATCTAGCAAATTGCTGATTTTAACTCAATTTCAAACCTATCAATTAGATTTTTTTTCCCTCCTTATTGTAAATAAATAAATCAGATTACAAGGTTTGGTTGCAAAGTTGACCAAATTACACACTTAGCATTTGTTGTTTCTGTTATTTANTTGAATGAAAATTTTCCACTTACTTTTTCTAGAACTGTTCACCAGCTGCTTTTTGCCAATGTTGGACAAACCAAACGTGATAACTTGCCAGCACAGATACAAACACTGGATGACTCAATTTGACCACAGAGGTGTTTTACAGTGTATGGATGAATGGTGCTTCATGGAGGGCCAGGCACAGCTGCATTGCTGGGAGGTCTGCCTATTGTCTGGGCCACATAAAGGCTGTAGGAGCCAGGGACAAGGCTTTACAACTGAGCCCCAAAAGCTGCTGCTGCACCCCCACCCCACCCACTTTGCCCACGTCACTGATGCATCAAGAGACGCTGCTGAACATCTCCTGATATGACACAATAAGACCAGGTTGATTAGAACAGGCACTCAAAAATTCTAATTTCAAACTATTTTGAAAATGTTTAGCATGTTTCTCTGTATTTATACAGAAATCTGTGATCATTCCTCTTTATTTTGCTCCATTCAGACAGCAGTATTCATCTCTTCACTTCTTCAATGAAGCTTTTACCAGCAGCTGCTGTGAAACACAGATTCTCAGCTCACGCCTTTAGCACTTGTGCTCATGTCTTGTCAGGTGCGTCTGTGTTGATGTCCGAGTGAAAGAGAAGGCTGTCAGTCATCTGCTGAAGAGTCTTATTGTAGACGGGACTGTTCCAAACACATGATGACTTGTACAATGTATGGAAAGAAACAAGTATTCCTTTTGTTGGCCCCTCTGTGAATTTGGTAAGATCAAAACCAACAAAAGATTAATCAGAGATTATGAGAACTGTGAAAATGTCCCTTCTGTTGTACTCTACTCCTCTGTTCCAAATCAGAGAAACTTTGGGATGTTATACCAAAAAATGTATCAATAAAAATATTGATATTCTATAAAGAATTGTGGATCTTTGTGTTTGTGCTGTGTTGTGATGTGACTTTTTCCCTTTTATTGTCTATTTCTTTGTAGTCATATTATCAGCAGCCATTTTACATTACAAAGATTAACCCTGGATATGGTAAACATTTGGGGCACATACTTGTATAGTGCTTTATCAAATCCAAAGCACTTCATACTACATTCAGTCATTCATTCATGCACACACGCATTCACACACTGATGGTGTTAAGCTGCTGGACAGTGCAGCTGCAGCTGAGGCTGCTATTATAGGCAAAATAGAAGAAAATCACACAAATTTTCTGTCTTTTTTTTTTACAAATAAAAAACTAAAAGTGTGGCATGCATTTGACTTCGAATCCCTTAAACTACAATACCCAGGCAAATAGTAATGGCAGCGTCATGCTGTGGGGATGCTGGATGGAACTGAACACAGAGCAATACTGGAAGAAACCCTAGTGGTAACTGCAGAAGACTTGAGGCTGATGGTAAATAGTAATAGCCTGTACTTGTACAGCCCAAAGCACTTCACACTATTCACACATTCACACACACACTGATGGTGGCAAGCAAAGCATAGAAATAGATGAAACTGAAAGTCCAAACACCAAAGGATAATAAAGGGAAGAATTTCAACCAAGAATACCAAAACATTAGTTCTTTTTTATTTCAGACTAGTTTGATGATTACTGTATCACACTACCAGTTTACCACTATGCTAAACTTGCTCCTTACTGTATATTGTTATCAGTCATCCTATCATAATAATGCAGAACTATTCTGTTGATCTTTTCTTGTATTTGTAGATTAATAAAAAACTGCTCATAATTGCATTTTTTTTGTACAAAATCTACTAGTTTTTCTGTGAAAGGTACACAAAAGAAGATGTTCTTCTTCCCCTTTTTCATGTTTTGCCCCCTGGTCACATTATTGTTGTGTCTTCTGAAAGCCCAGGTGATACATGCACAGTGTATGCTGTGCCCTGCTTTGTGACCTGAATGCACATGCAATGGATCAGCCTTCTGCTAATAGCAAGGACCTGCGCCTGTGGCCTTTACAGTGAGCTCAGAATAAAGTTCAAGTGTCAGAAGTTCAATTGATTTATAATGGTGAACTGGCTGTGATGAACTGCTGATGTCACAGCATTTCTCACCACTCATTTAGGGAATCAAGTAGTTTGCATACAAACAAGACGAATGGGCCGGTGGCTGCATGTAACCTTTCTCATGTTCGTGTTCCCTGCAATCATATGCCACTGCTCCTTGGCTCTATGAGCTGTTTTTATTTATAGCCATGCTTTGCGTGTGCATTTTGTGCTCACAGGCCTGTATGGCCTAGACCAAAAAGTAATTAAGTTGGATAACTGTGTTTGCTAGTTAACTGAGACACACAGTGGATCCTGTATGGCTGCGTTCAAACCTACATTTCACACAATAGAAACAAAAAAATAAAAAACTTAGACTAACGCCAAAATATCCCCACAGAACCAAAGAAACAAACATATCATTTGATAATATTTTGGCTAAGTCAAGTTTTCAAATACCAAACAATTAATGTACTTTCCTCAAGGTGGGTAAACCTTTTAGATTAACCATTTGCTTGTACTGAATTATCAAATTTGGAGGCATTGCTTTTATTCAGAATGTCATGATCCGTGGTTTTCTGTGTGTTTTGAGTTTTCGATGTTTTCCTGTTTCCCTGTGAGTCTCTGTCCTGTCCTCCCCGTTGATTGCTCCCCAGGTGTGTCTCATTCCCTTAATTACCCCGTGTGTATTTAAACCCACCAGTTGTCTGTGTTCCTCGTCGGGTCCTTGTCTATGTCTAACGTGTCTACTGTTGTCTAACGTTTGTCTTATGCTTTCCAGTAGAACTGTACAGTCCTGGTTTGCTAAGCTCAAGATTCACATTGTCAGTTGCTACCGGTTGTTAGCTGTGAGTTAATTGTTCCTGCCGTGCTGCCTGACTGGACCGTGTTGAGCCACTTCATTAAATCATCTTTTCACCATAACCTGGGTCTCAGCGTTCTCTCCTCACCACCCACCACACATCCTATGACACAGAATAGTTTCAGCAAAAGCTAAAATAGAGGCTGCTCTAAATCTTTGGGAAATACAGATCAAATACTCACTGCTGTTTAATTTTGTGAGTCTGATTGTATATCTGTGATCACCAGT
Organism: Poecilia latipinna; assembly: GCF_001443285.1. Lineage (NCBI taxonomy): Eukaryota > Metazoa > Chordata > Actinopteri > Cyprinodontiformes > Poeciliidae > Poecilia > Poecilia latipinna. The sequence goes on from NW_015115861.1 coordinate 37,533, forward strand.
GAGGTAGCTTTCCTGATGGATGGCAGGCTGAAGAATGGCTTGTAATCCTGCAGTGGTGATTTGTCCAGATATTTCTTTTTCAGCTGTTTTTAAAGCCAGGGGGAAATATGACAAAAGGAGGAGGAGCTTAATTGATAGATTTTTATTTATTTATTTTTTTTTGGTTGAGTTGCTAGAAACATGTCATTCTATAAAATAAGATAGCAACCCATCTCCCTCTCTTATGCTCTCTGCTCCCTCTAAGAAATGTGTAATTGGGAGGAATTGACTTGATCAGTGCCGGCGTCTCACTGTTCCATCCAGCCATGTTTCCGTTCACACCACACCATCTAGACCAGAGGTTCCCAAACTGTGGGGCGTGCCCCCTAGGGGGGGCGCCGTGTCATTGCAGGGGGGGCGCGGGAAGCCCTCTGGATGAAAAAAAAACAAAACATGAACACTGTATGCGCTGGGTTTTTACCTTAGAATGGCCAACTCTGTTATTCCTATGTCAATTTGATACAGTAGGGGCTTCCACACGTCCCATATTTGTGTCCTCTGTCACTTTTATCAGCAGTTAAAACTGTTTAATCCGTTAACATGTTGTAACCTGTTTTTCCGAGCCGCCTTTAAACGCAACATGAGCGCTACGACGCTCGCGCTGGGTTTCCACCTGTGAAGGAGACCTGCTGCTGCTGTGCGGAGCTACGTAGGTTTGTGTTAGAATCACGGCAGCAAACCAGCAAAACGCAAAGAACTTTTCACAGTTTTTCCCTCCAACGACTGAGTTGAGTAAAGCTGCTGGATGCAGGTAATGTTAGTTAAATATCAATGTTAGCTAAATAGCTAATATCAATACAGAACCTTAAGCTTAACAAGCTTAACAAGTACCTTGTAGGCTACCGATGTTGGTGTCTATTTTCAGCTACGTACATTCATTTTGCCCCCAAAAAACTCGATGCCTCCCCCCCATCCGTCACGCGTTGTTTCAACCAGACAGCCATTTGTAATCCACAGGGGGGGCGCAGAAAATGTTTGGAAACCACTGGGGGGGGGCACGGAAGAAAAAGTTTGGGAACCACTGATCTAGACTAAACTAAGTAAGGTAGTAGTTCATTAAAAATGATTTTCCTGACAATGATATAATGTTTAATAAAGCCAATATAAGGTGCATAGTAACTCTGTGGTATGTTGCTCTTGATAAGGAATAGTTTTTGGGCTGGGTTGACTCTTGTGTTGTTATCTAACTTGCTATTAAGTTCCTGTTACCTATTTACACAGGGATCTTACAGTATTTTCCTGCAGTCAGACATTGTATGATGTTACTAACGCCTCTTCCCTCTTTATGTCACTTAGGACAATAATTGGAGGTTGGGGTGGGAGCTTGGCAGCATTTAGTAGATGTAACTGTTTTAGTGCCAGGAGCTTGGTGACAAAATAGATGTTCTTGGCATAGTGCTGATTGGATTCCAATCTTGAAAAGGTTGGTGATATTATTGGTGAGATCCAGTGGAGTATCCAGAGAGTCAGGAGACAGAATATGTACATCGCTAACAATCAGGACCTTTGACATGTTTTCTGGTTCCTGAATTTAGAAGGAATCTGTTTAGATCCTGTGTCATGCCTCTTGTTGGTTTTTAAAGTGGAGGTTTAACTGAATTCATTTAAGTGTAGCAAACCTGGTTTTCATAGGAATTCCTGTGATTTCAGTTTGATGCTGATGTGACTGCAACCTGCTGCAGGTTCTTCTCTGGTGTCTGGGTCAAAGACACATTTCTCCACTGAGCTGTCCACACTGTTTGATGTAAGTGCAGACTTAATCCTGTCGAATGACTTCCTGGATTTGAACTATGGAAATTTTTTTTCTTCACTCCAAGAGATGTCCAGGAGTGACTGTTTGTTATGTTTCTTCATTATTTAGATTGGATCAAAATGTTGTCTCATTTCCATATCCAGAATTTATCTCCACATTTAATTCAAGTTAAATCTTCTTTTCTATCACTTCAGTTTTCTGGAGAAGTTTGTCAAAGTTCTTGGAGGAGAACAGAGGTATGTTCTACTGGTTTATTTTCTGACATACAGAAGTATGTCAGAAAATAAAATAATACTCCCACAGTCTGTAGATTTTAAGTAATCCAGTTGTGAAGAGTGTAAAGGTTTATACAAAAGGTGGATACATAAAATCGGTTTTAAAAGGCAAAAGTTATCAAAAGATAAAAAATAATAAATCTACTAGGAGAGATGTAAGCTTTTTAGAATTAGGTGCAATATATAATATATAATAACACTTTGCCCCTTTATGAAAACATCACACTGACACATCAAACGTTAACACACTGTACAGACTAAAACTCAGTCTGCAAATATTTTACTGCATGAAGATTTAAATGTATAACCCTACCTGCAGTCATATGTAATATTTTATTTTGTCTCAGAAAACTTAAAGAGCTTTTAAAGTTTATTATCAAGCAAATGGAGGAAGCAGTAAAGCTGTCAGTTCTGTGAGTTTTTCAACATGCTGGAAAGAAATATCATAGAGTTGAAATGTTAATTAAGCATATCTAAAACCTGACCTCAAATTTCTGATAAGAAGCAAATCAAACTAATGTTTAACATCAAGACCTATTCTAGGCTGAAATGGGTTTTAATTTTCATATCAAATGGAATTATCTTAAATCTCTCACAGTTAGTAACTTTGACCTGAGCCAAAAATACATTGGACGTTTTTGATCTGATCTGATCTTTCCATTTGGTACGTTAGTTAATGAAGGTGAGAAAATATTAGAAGTGATTTCTAAGAAATGCAGCGCAGTTCAGCAATACTGCCTTCTACAGCACAAGTTGTATATTTAAAAGAATGGTAAAGAAGAGTTTTTTTTGTTGTTGTTGTTGTTTTTATAAAAAAATAAATTAATAGTAGAAATGCATTTAAAAATCAGGAGACAAAATTATTTTTTTGAAAATTTAGCCAAAAGGCCCAAAGAGAATTTCAGATCAAGAATTATTTACCATGTGTGGACTAATACAAAATGATGCTTCTGAAAATGTTCCCATGCAGTCTAACACAATTCTTTTAGGAACTTGAGAAAACACATGGTTGAAAATCGTTTTGCCGGTTAGAATTTTTCTTAGATATTCAACCTGTAGACAAGCTTCTGATCCAGTATCAGGCTATTGGTTGTGATCAGGCGCTGGTGGTGGAGTGGAGAACAGAGAGGACAGCCTGAGGAGGTCTGGTAGGACATACGCTACCAGACATTTATAGATCTCAGGTTTAAGTAAACATAATTTCAATATGGCAAACAAAAAGCACAATAAGAACAAAGACTGTTGTCACCATTCAGCAGAACCAAATTGAATTAATGCACTTCTATAATATGTCCATTTCTGGTTATTTTCTTAGATATGTACATCTCTCTTGTTGAGGTTTTGTATTTAATTTGCAAATGAGTTGACTGGTGAACCCGTTTTCTGCTCATGAATAGATAAAGTATGTTTATATGTGAAAATCAACTACTGTGCTAATTGTGTCTCTTGAAAGCTAAAAATGTCCACCTCTTATTGGCTGCTCTGATAATGTTCTTTGACACTGACAGCTGTTAGACAGGCCATATCAGCAAGTGGACATTTTATTTCTATGATTCCGTGATTTTATAATATTTTTGGCTTCTATAAAGAAAATTTTGGTACTACGTCATTTCTTTTTTTGGAGGGGTGGGAATAGAAAATCTGGGAGAGAACTCATATGAAATGTATGTGTTGCTAGAATTACATGACAAAATGTGCTCTCTCTCTTTGTCTCCACTGTGTGTGTGTGTGTGCATGTGTGCGTGTGTGTGCAAGTGTGTGTGTGTGCATGCATGTTAGTGTCATGCTCTTCACTGCATAGCCGTTTGTGTGACTGATAGGACCCACACACACTGGAACTCCTCATTTATTCTGCTTATGTTTTCTCTACAAAGACTTCGTCACACGGCGTTTCATAGAAGTCTTCAGACTGCTAGGTGAATCAAAATGCCAGCGACACCCATCCCCGGCCTGCATGTCATCTGTGAATAAACAGGGTGTCAGTCTGGCTGTGCTCCTGCTGCCTGCAGACAGCCTCTGTCAGCGTCAGACCAGGAAATGCCACCTCTCTGCTGACAGCTGCCTGTGCCGCGCTCACACCGGTACCCGCAGGGAGAACCCGGCAGCTCCCCACATGGCTCAATGCGCTGCCAAGCTAAGCACAGATCCCCAAACCTGCCACACGTTGCCCTGACAGCACTTCAGTATATATCTAAATAGAGCAGGAGCCCAGCGTGTCCCAGGGAAACTTTTACATTCGCCTCCATTCAGGGAGGATTTGTCACTGGGGAAGGAGGATAATGAAGCAGTGTTTCTTCTGTGCGTGTTCAAGGCAGTCCTTTCTAGCAGACATGGTAATGGCTGGATTGGATTAAATGAGCTCTCCTTGCTGTCGATCAACTGCAGATCTGTGAGACCTTCTTTTTACAGGCTCACTCATATTAAATGGAGATAATGTGAGCAACTTTAAAAAGGGAGACGTTTAAATATAAACAAACAAAAAATAATCTGGGCCTAAATTATGTAATTTACCATCAATGACAGTGTTGACGTTGGAAGAGCTGCTTGGATATGAACTGATGTTTTGAAATACAAGCATTCATAACCTCAGAAGTTCTTTGATCTATTGACCACATGTCACAGATGAGGTCATAGCTACAATAAGGTCACAGTAATTCTGAGGCAATGTCTTGCTTCTGCTCGTCACTATGGAAACGGTCAGATCACTTCTGCATGACCCAAACTATTGACCCTTTCCAACTTACGAGGCGCCATGACGGACGTCGGAAGTGAGGGACGGGTGTATTGAACAGAGCGACCAAAATTGTTTTCCAAAGTTGTTTTTGTCAGTTTATTCATGACTTTCACTTGTTCGAGTTGAGCTAATTTGTCTGTGAACGTAACAAACCTGGTTGTGGCTCACAGACAGCGGTATTTATAAAAGTTGGAAACAGCTAGCTTAGAAACCGACCCGTTCTTCATCCCTCCTGATGTGTTGATCAAATTACTGACTTTGCCTGAATTCACACCACATGATTTATGTCACTGTCATAAATAGAGTTTCCCCTTACACAAGTGCAACATTAAAAACGTACAAAAGATGAAATGCTAACCAGGTTTTTCCATACATAGCATTTCACTGCCTCCCACTAGAGGCATTAGCCTTTTCCCTAAAATAAACTATTAGCTAATTGTCTTATTTATTAGACATGTTTAGTATACTGAATGGAGCAAATCAAATTAAGACAACATGCTAGTGATGCTCCACATGCTACTCACAGCATGTAGGCTAATATTAGCATGTTGGCTAATTTTAGCTTAAACACAAATTTTAACATACTGAATGGTGCAAGTCCATGTTAGTCAACATCTTTGTGACTCGCCACATGGTCTTGAGTATAATGTAGCTTACTTTAGCATTGATGCTAATTTTTAGCATCAGGACGCTGGGTTACAACTGACAGGTGCACTTTGGCAGACCCCATTTATATCTCTTCCGAAATATTCTAGTTTAATATAATCTACTATGTAACAGAGGAAATTTCTGCATTCTCCTTGATCAAGAGCAAATCTACCTATGACACTGTCTAGCTGTAGACTCAGTATTATGCATAGAACACTAACAATATTTTTCACAGTATAACTAAAGTATAAATTTTGATCCCCTAAATAAAATGACCTGTCCAGGGTGCATCTCACCTCTCTCCTGAAACGTTCGCTGGAGATAGGCACCAGCACCCTTCCCGAACCACTAGGGACAAAGGTGTATAGAAAATGGATGGATAAATAAAATACAAAGCCTTTACTTGTGGCTTTCTGCAGTGTCCCATGCTAAAGCCTGTCTTTCAGGAAGAGTGGGGAGAAATCTTAAAATCTACGTGGTTTTTTTCTAAACAGTTATTTTGTCTTCATTGGCTGCTTGTCTGAGTTCCAGAATAGATAAGTGAGTCCTTCATGAAGTTTACATATTTAGCCTTTGTGTCAGGGCTTTATTCAGATAATATTTTCCCTACTGCACAACTTTAATATAGCTTAGTAAACATGTTAGTTAAATGCATTTTGTCCCACTAATTGGTCTTAATTGTTGGTAAAAGCCCTGTGTCATTTTTCTTTAGGTCACCCTGACATGTGGCTGAGGAGGTGCTTTTTTTATCGATGTGACAGCTCTAAATTGAGAACCTTTGGCGAAGTGTCAAAGCCTAATTAATCACTCTAATTTCATCTCTCCATGCATCTTCCTAGGCACTGAGTGAATGGGATCAGAGAGAACTGTCTGCACATTAGCTGAGGCTCCTCCTGCTAATTAGCTACTAGTCCAGAGATGGAGAGGCCCTCAGGGCGAGAGGAAAGGGGCTGAACTCAGCCTAAATGGCTATATAATGACCAAGGGAAAAAGAATCAGATCCCAGCTCATTTTATTTGTATAATACATTCAAGTTGTTCACCTGCACTTCAACTCCTCCCACTCACTGCCAGACAAACAAATGTTTTTTCTCCAATGTAAGTTATTGGGGCAACAGGCCTGTTCCTAATCTATCTGACCCTCTACTATCAACCAAGGTCAACAGCATGACTGTACTTTGAAATGATGAAAATGAAGTTATGTCACCTGCACCAGCATAATGGAACCTAAAAAATATTTAGCTAGTTTCATGGTGAAAAAGTGAAAAGTTGTGTCATTTATTTCAACTTTAAATTTCTGATATTATTTTTCTTTATCTATTTTTCTACTTTGAGTTAAATTAGTCCTACGGCTTAGAGACAGTCAACTGAAAAAAATGTATCTGGCAGTAAAAACTTTATTGGAGGTAGAGATGTTTAGTTGATGTTAGCTCTTTAAAAGAACTGAACATTTTTATATACTTGGTATGAATAGGGTCGCCACCCATCCCTTAAAATATGGAATCGTCCCGTATTTGGCTGTTAAATGTTGCGTCCCGTATTGAATCGATACAGGATGCAATTTGTTCCGTATTTCTATTAATGTCCGATAGACATGCCTATCACACACATATCAAGACTAATTGTAACAATAATGACCAAAATAAAACACAGGAAATATTAAGGTCAGCTAAATTGTTGCGGCGGGATGTAAATAAGACCCCCAAGAAAGTCACAGACCGACGCTGTTGCATTATCCATCTGTTGTCTATACCTGCTTATCTTTTCAGGGAAAACTACCAAAAAACTCTAACATATGGAACACCACAGTATGTAGCATCTGCAATGCTGCTCCACATCTCAAAGCCTTTCACCAAAGTTTTCTCTGGTCTTGTTAAGCTGAGAGTGGACTGAAAATGAAAGTCGATCAGCCGATCAGGCAGAGTCATTCATACTCTGCCTGAAGTAGTAAAACTTTAATCTAACACAGATGCTACTCAGTTGAGAAAATAGTGACAATCTTAACTACCTCTGCTAAAATATACATTTAGATAACATCCTCTACTATGGTGCTGAAATAAAGAAAACAGTTTGCTTTGCTTTAAAGAGTTTAAACCAGCTAGCCGTTAGCCTTCCCCTGCTATTAAAATCTGTCCACTTTTCTTCAAACACAATTTGAAATTATCGCTGTTTGTAAGTGAGAGAAATATTACTGATGACTTTACAGACATTAACACCAAAATATCTAAATCATCCCATTAACAACAAAATGTCATTTCTATACCCTAAACACTAAAACTGATTGTGCTGAGTTGTTCCTGTTAGTGAGTCCAGTTGGGTACAATAAGGAGAAGCTGAGGAATAAAGCTGCAGCTTAATAGCTAATACAACAACACATATGTTTTAAATTTACTTAAATGTTGATTTGTCATGACATGATTGCCAGAATGAGAAATGTGTTAAACAGGAAGACTGAATGCATGGAGGAACGACACAATAAAAGATACAAAGTCATAATAGGCTGCTTTTTGTTTCAAGTTTCAAACTCATTTTGATTATGACTACAGCAGCAAAACATGTTAATGGAAACAGGTTAAATATTGTTTATGCGAACAAAGAGGACGAGAGATAGCTCACCAAACACCGGAGGCAGTTTATCACATAATGTACTAGAACCTCAGAGATATGCTGATGCATAACATCATGAACTACTTATTTTTATGCATAAAAAAATGAATTAATAAGAACTGGTTAATTTTAGGACAATAGGTTTAACTCAGAATGTAAAGCTGCTTTGTACATAAGTGGCTCTGTTTTAAACTGTGTTATATGTTATCAGCAGAACTTGCAAAATGTGAACCGGCACCACATTGGCCAGCCATATTGATTTTCATTATGGAGACCAAGTGGTGTAAAAAATTTCTCAATAAGACAAGGTAAGCAGTTAAAATGTGTGTTACAGAAGCTTGCATACTTCTTGTGCTTTTAGAATTAGTTGTGAGACAAAAAATATTGAATAAAGATTTTTGGTATTTGGAGAATACCTGAACATTTTAACTATGTGACATATATCTGAATCTCTAGAGTCTGGTCATGCAACACTATGTATGAAAATGCTTATACAGTTACTCAAGTGCAACATTTTCACAGTACAACTCATTTCATATTTATAAGTTCAGCTGTAAATACAGCAGAATCAAACCCTCTGATCTTTGCTAGCCAGTTTCATGGTATCCTTTAGTGAACTAGTGGAAAACAGGAGAAATCACAGGATCAAAAAAAAAGAAGGAATGAAGTATTTTGTGATCTCCACAGAGAATTGAGTAACAGTCAACTCCTTTCTCTCTTTAGCCCACACTTATATTATTGTTTCTGGTTGAGGGTTCTTAACACAGTTAATGTGACTGTTGTGGTTCATGTCTGTGTGGAGACTCTCAACGGTCTGACTCCATCTGCAATCCACAGCTTGCAGATATCCCTTAAATTCTTAAATGAGCTTGGTTGCTGTGTGGTTATTGCAACAATCATAATTGTGTGCTGTTTCTTTAAGACAGCCTAGGTCAAAAGTATGCGCCACTGTCCCTGTCGTCCCCCCACCCTCCCCCTCCACCGTTGAGAGCATGGGAGAAAGGTGCTGAAAATGGATGCATGGACTGAGATGGACCTGCATGTTTTATCTCCCTAACTCTTTGTTACATTACAGGTTTGATACTGACATCACTGTGTGATATTACAGCAGCCGTTCACACTGACTTTGTACACTTGGTGAAGAGTCTGTTTGTTAAAGGACAAACACTGGAATTCCCAGTAGCAGGATGCTACATTATCTATGCTGCTGGTAGGCCTCTTTGTGACATATTTACCTTCCACTTAATTTTCTGTGAAATCACTTGGATACACTAATGCATTACTAACAGCCAGCTTTATCAACAAGGACCTTCCTTGACTTAACCTCATTGTTTTCGGTGCTGGACAGCTGACAAGTCAGCACTTTTATTTATCATTGCTTAAGCCATAAAACTGTTTGTCTTATGTAATATTCTACTTTTCTGAGAAAATTAATTTTGGATTTTCATTAACAGTAGTCAATAATCATACACATTAAAATAAATAAACATGTGTCATGTAATACTTTGTGACTAATAAATCTATATAATTAAATTTTCACTTTTTTTGACTGAATTGCTAAAATAAATCAATCTTTCAATGATCTTGTAATTTACTGTGATGCCCTTATGTGTAGAGTACCTGATAGGATTTTGCTGTTAGCTAAAATTAAAATCATATTTTCAGAAGTTGCAGTTTAGGAAAAACTAATAAAGGCTTTTTTCCAAACAGAGGCCTAACTCCAAAGGGAGCAATAATGTTGTAGTTGTGTACCTGTCTGCAGTTTCACTTGACATTATGCATGACTCAGCCCTTTGTTCATCAAGTGAAAACAGAGAGAAAAACACTCCTGCTTCTATTTTGGCCTCTAATTTGTAAAGTCAGTCATGATAAAAAGGAACAGCCCTTCAAGTCCTGGTTAACTGTATGTGAGAATATGGCGGTGACATGTTAGCCATGCGGCTGGTTGTTATTAATGTCTCAGTTCTGTCTGCAGACTTTGGAACCCATTCTGAAGTTCAAAGAAGATATTAAATGTATTTGGAGGGCTGATCTTATGCAGACTTTTGGCACTGTTCCTGCATCTTAAACTTTACTGGGCCCAGTGTTTCTATATTGCCTGTCAGGAGTTGTTAAGAATGGCCTCTTTCTAATAAAGTCTTCATCGCAGCACTTTATATGAGTCTAGGTACATCTGGCCAACGTATCTGGCGTCCTTTGCAGATTCTGACTCAGACACCTAACCTGAGACCTGAAAGCCCTCGGCACCCCGCCTGGCTGGCACCCCTCCTCCCCTGGGAAAGCTGGGCTGGGAGAACAGAGCGTCAGTCAGGACAGGATGCGGAGCTCCATGTGTACATGAGCATAAAAGAGTAGAGAGATGCTGACCCTTGCTCTATTTATTGTTAGCTGCTTGTAAATTCACAAAATGCGAACGTGGAAGCAGTTCCACAGAGAATAAAGCAGATCCCACAGAGATCCACTTCTTAGGAGGGTATGTTTACCCAGTCCTAACACATGGTAACTATGTGAAGTATGGATGCACTGTGTTTTTTCCTTGCCAAACCCATTTTGGGATTCAAGAGCCCAGCTTGAAAGACAAAATATTTTAATGTTCCTGGAAACGAGAAATGTGTACCATATGTACATTACTCCATGGTTTTAAACATATAAACCAGATATTTAAGGTCCCAGCTACATTTAGGCATTGTACCCTACACTAAACCTGGGTGTCATTTCCTATATACAGAGTAATATCTTATTCTGGGAAGGTTTTAAATGTCAAACATAATGTTAATCACAGGTGGGATGTTAATTGAAAATAAGCAGATAAATGGTTTGCAAAGTGTTTCAAACTGATTGTTAATGTCTGCCTGACTACAAACTAACAGCAAAAATATATTTTTCATTGTTCAGTCCAGTGAAGATCTGTGTTTAATATGAAGGGGCCCTGAAGGAAAACATACACCGAGTCCAAAAGTATCCACACTTCTTAAACATTTTATCATTTTGTCTCATTACATTAACTGTTTATTTGTTTTATTATGGATAAATTAAATCAAAGCTACATATAGAAATTGAAAGAAAAATTCAGATTTTTTTTTAACCAAAAATTCTGACAGGTTAATCAGACCATATATTTTGCTCCCTTTACTGTAATACCCCAAAATCAAATTCAGTACAATCAGCTGCCTCTAGAAGTTTTTCAGTCAGTAAAGGTTCCATCTGTGTGCAGTTTAATCTCAGTATGAACCCAGCTGTTCTGTGAAGGCCTCAGAGGTTTGTTAGAGAACATTAAACAGCATCAGGCTGGGAGAAGATGACTTTTTCTGAACAAGTTTTGAAAACTGGATAGAGTTACGTACAGGCTCTCATAGTGGAAAACTAGATAGAGTCAACAATAGACTAACAAGAATAGAGCTAGAGCTACGATGGAATGGTTTAAAACAAACCATTTCAATATATCCGTGTATTGAGCAAGTAAAGTGACTCTGACTCTGTGAAAAAGTTCATGTATCATGGATGCTTTAGCGAGACACTTGAAGTGCTAAACCAAACATTGTTCCCATTTCATTTTTAGTTTTAAAAACACAAAGCTGTTTTCTGAACCATAGGACAATCCAGAGCTCTGCTTTATCCAGTTGATTTTCCTGAGAATATCAGTTTTTATTCAAATAAAAACATCCACATCCATTAACACACAGTAAAGGTTCAGTTATTAGTCAGTTGTTTTTTCACTCTAATGCTTGATGTGGCTCCTCCGTACACTCTGATCCGGGAATCAAATTCCCATCACTCAGGAATTTAAAGCAGGTTGTCAAAAGTGGTTTATTCTAACTTTGGAATTTCATAGCCTGGTACAATTTTCAGCCAAGCTTAGCAAAATGTTTATAGGTTAGTTTAACCATGCTGATTTTCTGGAATACGGGCCAAACACACACTCACCGACACAATGTGGTGTAGGCAATACAGAAGCACATTTTGTCTGGTAGAGGGTGTTTTGTTCCTGATCCTGTCCTCAGACTCTTCACACCAGAGCACAAATAATTACCAAGTCGACCCACCGCAAAGGACTCTTGTCTTGTTGTTTTTTTCCTGTTCACCCATTTCTAATTAACCGCTGCAGGCGAACCGTGCTTCTGTTTTTCATAATTCATGCTTTGCTTACAAAGTGTAAAGATAGCCGTTTCTTAGATGTGTCTCTCTCTACTTGGCGTTCCAGTTCCAGTGTGGAGCGAAGTGTAAACTGGTATTTTTAGGTGGAAATCGTTTATACCTTCATGATAAGCTCAGGTCCCTGCTGCTTCAGTCATGGGAAAACGGAGCACAATGTGCTCCAGCAGAGTGAGGAAAGCTGCTCATAAAACAGTTTTCATTTTTTTCTCTCTTTTCTCTCCACTTTTTTTTTTTCCAGTTATGCTTTCAGGAAGGCTGCCAGCCCAAATCACTCGCAGTTTTGGCACAGATGCTCATTTAAAGTGATTGCAAAAGTTTCTCAAAATGATCTTTTTTTAGTACTGCAATTGGGGGAAGCAGTTGCATGTAATGAGCTATATAAAATAATGAAACACAATATGTTAAGACAGTAGTTGCAGGCCGCTCATACACACACACACACACACACACACACACACACACACACACACACATTTCTGTGATGCATGAAACCTTTCTGTGTATACTGTGAATGTGCACCAGCCTTGTTTTTATCATGTTTTTAAGTGTAATTTGTTGCACAGGTTCTTCAGGGATGAACTATTAGGCAGCAGTCTTTTTTTATCTTTCCCATTCATCTTCATACATGTTTAGTTTTCTGTAAGTATAACAGAGTCCAACTCTGCATGTGTAACTGTTTTAATGTTGCATTAAAATTATCATCCCAAAGCTGTGCTCCACATTCTCACTTAAAATGAGAACATTTTCTCCAAAGGCCCAAACAAAAGCCTCTCTACTGGTCCCAAGTTTCTGCTTGTGCTATTTTTATACTGATTTCAATAGTCAGAGATGCTGACCGCTTTGAGTTTATTTTTGCCGTCACACAAAAGTGTTTGGTCTATTGGGAATTCTTGGGTCCCCTAATATAATTCTTAGAGTTTGGACCTTACTATTTAAATGCAGCAAGGCAGCCTAATTCATGCTGGGGTCAAGGATATTCACACTCACTGAAAAAACAATGTAAAGCCTGTTACTTTTTCAGGTTTGACATAATATCAAAATAAACCATATGTTTCATCACAAGATTTCAAATTATGTGACTCAAATTATATGATGATATTAAACACCTCGAATTGGAGCAAAAAGTAAACAAACTGAAATGCTTTCAGTTGAACTTCCTTCTGCAAGGCGTTGTCTCTTCTACCAAATGTTGCAGAGGAAATTTAGACCAGTTGTTTCTTCACAATTCAGTTCATCATAGAATCATTTTTGTGCAGATCTCTGGGGTTTCTGCAGTCAGATGAAACTGTGACATGCATCCTAAAATACATGATCTCCTTATTTTTAGTCTTTTTGTTGATCGTTGTTGTTTTGCAAGGCTTATTTCTGGTCAAAAACCTCTGAACTATCAGATGATCTGACTCTTGAAATGCTGCTGCTGAATTTCCTTGATTGGCAATGTGTCTGCCAAACAAGCCCAGATCCCTATTCCTCCACCACCGAGCCTGATAGTTTAACATGTTTCTTTTATTATTATTATTTTTTTTTAACTGGATATATGAGGCTTTCTCCAATGCACTTCTGTACTCCACCACTCCACAACTACTTTATAAAACACGTTAAAGCAATCACGGCTGAAACAAAGTGCTGCACATAATTGCAAACTGCAAACATAAAAAAAAATACAATTATGACATAAGAACCGTCAAAGACTAGATACAATGGAACCAATTAAAACAAGAAAGGATAAACAAAGTGTTGCTGATGTTGGAAGCTGAAGAATAAAAATGTATTTTATGGTGAGTCTTAAAGGCAGGTAGTGAAAGAGCCTTTCTAAAGTGCAGGTAGTTTCTTCCCCAGCTGAGGGGCAGCAGTCAGACGGCCCTGCTCCCTCTGAGATTCCTCCTAGACTTTCTACCTGCAGCAGTTTCTGTTCAGCTGACCGGAGGAACCGAGAACATAAGTATAACGAAATCCAGGTGAGGCTCAATTGTGTAGAATAACACTGAAAAGTTGATATAGCTCAATAATTCAATGAAACTCACATGTAGTGATGATAAATCTCTATTTCTGTTATCCTTGGTGATTGTGGCTTACAGCTGACAAAAAGACAGAATTTATTTTCTCACAATATGAAATGTTACATAAGAGACCAGTAAAAAAAATAAAAAGATTTAAAATGCAAAAATGTGGCTTCCTGAAATGTGTCCATGTTCTGTACAGTGTCAGAGCTACAACGATGGATACTGTTGGAACTGTGGCTCTCGTCTTCCTGTTGACAACATTCTAGATTATTTAGCCTTTTATTGAACTAATGCAAATGGTAAATAAATAAAATAAATAAATAAAATAGACTGCAAAACAAGCTAAAGGGAAACTATATGTAGTTACATGTTTTATGTGTATAATAAATAAAGATATGTTTTGTGTGTGTAATAGATAAGGATAAAAATTGAAAAAAAAAATGACTTTTTATAGAAGAATTTATTTCTAATACTCACTTTACTAAAGAACCTCAAGACACTTCACAGATTTATGAATTTACTGTCTTACAAATGGTTGGTAGGGGATGTTTTTTATTACATTCTAATAATAACAGCATACCTGTAATATTTAAATTATTATTTATTATATTGTATTGTTAGGCTTTCAGAAATTTAAAGATTTTCTGTTTTTTCATTATATAACTTTTATGTTTTGTTTAATGAACTTTAAGGTTTGGACTCATTGGTGAACAAATGAAGGTGCCTCCTTGAAACGGGTGACTATAGTGGACATAAGTTTGACTTCAATAACAACTCAACTCCACCAGCGTTACAGTGAGTCCTCATATAGTCTGGATGACAATCTCCTGCTTTAGGTTGTCTAATTGGCTAAACAGGCTAAACTTTCTAGTTTAGCCTGGTTCTCTGACTCTCTGATTCTCTGACTCTCAACTTTGATATCTGAGTTTGACAGATAAAATTATTACATGTCCCACTGCAGGAACAAGAACCACAAAATAATTGAATCAATTATGTGCATTATCATCTATAATCAATTTGTACTTGTAAATTAATTTCTATTAAACAAATTATTTATGCACTTATATAAACAATTGTTTATTTCATGCAACATTCTGTATTTATTAGTTAAACTCCAAACAGAAGTACAGAGCAGTAGCTCAGATCTTTTTCTTCTCTGGTTCAGCAGTGGCTTAAAACAATGAATGTTGCAGTGGTAGTGTGTGTTCTGGATACGTGTGTGTGGTTGGTCTTAAAGCTGTGACTCCAGCTGCTTTGTAATGCTCCCGCTCACTTTTGAATGTTTTTCAACATGATGATCTGAAAGCTGCTTTCATCCCTGTTTCCTTCCACTGATGTGCTTGGATAGAGAACTGTGCTACCAGCCTGCCTCTTTACTGTGACGTTTTGTGGCTTCTCCTCCTTTGTGAACTGTGTCAGTGGCTGCCTGCTGGACAACCATCAAACCAGCAGTTTTTACCATGATTGTGGTTCTGCATGTACAGAATATTGATGTGTTAATATCCTTATTCTTATTGTGTTCATGTAGTTTTCAAATTGCCTGCTAAACAGAATTTGGGCATTTTAGTTGGCTGTAAACCACAAAATTAACTGGCAGAAACACAGAATATATGTGCATTAATTCTCTATAATGAGTTGTACTTTCTGAACTAAATTGTGAGAAAAATAAACTATTCAACCACGTCCAAATTCATTTAAATGGACTTGTGCCTCCACACTAGTTTATGTCTTCCTACTGATTTTGTTGTTTTAATTCTTGCCAAATTGTTCAAATTTACTGGCCTCAGTATTGCTCTGTTTTTCTTTTTTATTGTACTAGATTCTTTCTTGGGTTTTTTTCCCCCCGAAAAAAAAATGCCTGCAGTGTTGTTCATCCATTTCCTTATTGTACTACACACTGAGAAGGTTCTAAAAGGTTTTCTGCCGTTTCTCTGAGCTCCTCACATTCTGAGCCCAGACGAAAATGGTGAGTCTTCCAATCCTGAGAGGACTGGCAGTTATTCTTGAGAAGTTGCTTCCTGAGTAATCCTTCTGACCACAGCATGACTCAGAATTGTTTCCAAATGATTTTATTACCCTCTAAAGTTTGATGGGCACCATCATTTGCTTTTTGAAGGTCTTTGCTAATGTCTTTCTGCCATGGCTGTGTCGACAGGAGCATGTTCCAGACCTGAAGACTGGCCAAACTCTGGCTTATACAGAGGTGCTTGCAGGTGCAGATGATCAGTTCAAAAATCCTTGATTTAATTATCAAGATCTGGTCAGTTCAAGAAGGTCTTGGGGGTTTTGACACACTAAATCTGCACATTAGCTAAGGCTTTAATTGTAGTTAGTTGTATGTTTTTGTTATGTTGGACTGCATTAGAACCTGGTGATAACTGGATTTATTTTCAATAAAATTGTATAAAATTTAGTGTAGCACATTTAAACAAGGCACCAGGAAGCGCTGTTAAATATTAATGATAAAACACTAGCTCCTTATGACAATACTGCAAAGAACTATTTCAGTCAATGTTCGATCCACCCTCACAGAAGAGAGACCATTTTTATCCAAGCATACCTTCAAACACAAGTCTTAAAAT
>NW_015115862.1:0-1028 GCF_001443285.1 Poecilia latipinna
AAACAAGTGATTAGTAAACAAAAACAATAATTAAGAAAATAGACACCCCAACATGAATTTTCTTTTTGTATCTTTAATTTCTCGTTGTAATAAGTTCTTTAGTGTTATTTTAGTTAGTCCGGGAAATTCCACACACAACCACCTAGGGGCGCTGTCGCGTCGGTGGCATAGAGAAGATTGAGCACACAAGAATAATAAATCTTCCGGTTCAACGTGAAGGAAGCTCAACGTTTGTGTCTCGTCTTTCTAATTCCACAGGTCAGTATGAATATGGTTTTATATGGTTTTATGCACAGATATTAGTTCTTTTGAAGAATCGAAACGGTTCTTAAATCGAATCTCAACTAATGAGTCACGTAGTTTGTTTTGTGTACAAAAACGGGACTTGTTCTGAAGGCTAATTGGAGCTAATGCTAGCGGACTTCTACGTGTGTGAGCTAGTCGAGGAGCTAGCTGAAGGACTGCGGAGTTGATTTGAACTTGTGTTTTGCACATTTTGAGACAGTTCTCACTCAAAGGACATTATTTTGGTTTCTTTATTTTATAATTGTGATACTTTTCATGGGTTTGTTGAAAACCCCCCCGATACACTACATATTTAGGATATATGGGAAACTTGGTTCCGAGGCACATTGTTGTATTGAAACGCAGAACATTGTTAAAAGCTTAAATATTAAAATATATTTAATTTGTGCTAATCAAAAATGGAAAAAAGCTATTAAAATAGTTAAGTCAATTTTTATTTTGATAGTTAAATACAAAGTCTCAGAAAAGGGGACAAGGTATTGGACTTAAAACACTACAAAATTGATATGGTTTAGAGAAGTAAAAGTTATTTGTGAATTAATTTTGTCATTTGATGGAATTCATTACAGCCATTTCTGATGCAATGAAGCTAATGATTCTCTGTTGAAGTGTGCAACACCTGAAGTATGTTGTATATGAAGTGTGTTTATAATACAGAAGAAGAATAAATTTTCCGGTTGAATGTAAAGGAAGCTCAACGTGTGTGTCTCGTCTTTCTCATA
>NW_015115862.1:4932-8091 GCF_001443285.1 Poecilia latipinna
AGAGAATAGTTGTGTATGCAAGATGTAAAATATTATTGTTCTACTGAAACAATGGACATTGTTGAAAGCTAAAATGCTTAAATGTTAAAATATATTTTATATATTTTATTTTGATAGTTAAATACAAAAGGTCTCAGAAAAGAGGACAAGGTCTTGAATTTAAAGCACTAACTACAAAATTAATATGGTTTAGAGAAGTGAAAGTTATTTGTGAATTAATTTTGCAATTTGATAGAATTCATAATGCTAAATGGAGCATGTTAAAAGAATGTTGTTTGGTTTAAAGATATATTACAGTAATTTCTGATGTAATGAAGTTAATGGTTCTCTACCTGAAGTATGTGATACCTGAAGTATGTTGTATATGAAGAGTGTTTATAACACACAAGAAGAATAAATCTTCCGGTTGAATGTGAAGGAAGCTCAACGTGTGTGTCTCGTCTTTCTCATACCACAGCATCACACTTTCAGGGAAGATCATTACCCTCAGCCATCCAAGGTTGCAGGGTAACACTAACAGCAGACAAATAACGCTTTCTTGCTTCCACCATACTCTGCATCGATCTTCATCCTCACTGGGAATCAGGCCGCATAAGGCTGCCTTGTCACACTGGTGCAACAACAAACCTCAGTCAAGTAATGAAGTCATGACTCCTGAGAAATTGAATACATATTGAGGAGGTGATCCAGCTATGTGATACAGGGACAGATCTGAAAGTTTGAGAACACCAACCCTTGAGGAGTGGAGTTACTGATCCATGGCATACAAAATAAGAAAATCAAGAATGAAGTTAAGGTGAGTTTATTTGTGAAGCATATTTCAAAAATAAAGCAATTGGGAGTGTTTTAGCAGGTGCATAATAATGTAAAGAAAAGTTAATGATGTTTCAGTTAATGTTATTAATAGAAGAGTCAAAGGCAACTAAATAAATATAAACTCAAGTTTGTAAACCTCACGTTTATTTCTCTTTTAAATTTATTAGCTTCTTCCAAATGTTTTCTGTAGATCGGGTGTTTAGAAGAACATTTTTCTGCACATTTCAAAATAACTGGGAATGACATTTTTAATAACCTCTTAACATGTTCATCCTTTGTCATAACACAGATCAGCACAACAGATAACCAACTTATGATCCTTTAAAATAATTTGTATCTACTAGAGGATTAGGTGTTGATAAATACCTGGAAAAAGTACACATTAAGGCAGTTGTGGATTGTCTTTGTTTCAACTGCATATGACCAAATATTGACATTTAATATTTTTTATAAGGCTGTTATAACAGTTACGTTTTACATAATATTTTAAAAATTCTCCATATATAGTAAAGCATTAACATTACAGATGGTGTACAGATTAAGTTATACAACCAAGATCACTATGTCAATATTAAAGTGAGAAAAAATACAAAGTGTTTAATTTATACTTTAAGTAAAATTTTTCTAGAGTGAAAATATTTCTTACCCTATTATGATTAGATTTAAACAAGTTCCCCACAGACAGTAATTTACTTTTCAGACCACTAGGTGGAAGCAAAGTAAGCGTTTTATTGCTGAGTATTTCCTAACCCTTTCTAACTGAATTATTTTTATTTCATAAACACATTTGAGTGCATACAAAAGAAGAGATTACATTTGTGGACTTTGAACAAATAAAATGACAAAACAGCAGGGATTTATTGAGGCAGCACAGGCATACTTCCTGAGCACATTTGCTATCATTTCGTTTGTCCTTCACTGGTTAAATATTACAGGGTTTTTTGTTTTTAGATTGTTTTTTTGTGTCATGCTGTTTGTAAACCTTCATGCAGTGTCCAGTGTTACATAATCCAATCATATGTAAACTTCAGAGTTCATGACAATAAAAAAAGCATTTATGGTGTGCTGTGGTGGCGCAGGGGTTAAGCACATGTAACTCTTACGTTGTTGTCGGTCACCTAGTACAATACAGAATAAAAACTCTTCACAATTGACTGCAGGCAAGTGGTCCGACAGGCTCCACCAGCGCTCCTCAGAATTCTTTATTATTTTTTTTAGATTTGATCGTATAGTTTAAACAATAAATATAACAGTTAACAAATTTCCAAAACAAAACAAAACATTCTTATTCAATTAATCTATCAAAAATAACATTAACAGCAAAAACAGTAAAATAACAGACAATTGTTATACCAGTTGACAAGTAAAACATTCACAAAACATTATATATATATATATATATATATATATATATATAAACTCTTTACAATGTGGCTTTGACTGCAGGCAAGTGGTCCGACAGGCTGAAAAATAAAAGACACGGTTAGCGTTGTGACTGAGTGGTCAGCCACGAACACCAACCGGCGCAGCTCCCGCTCAGAGGGTCACATTTTTCCAGCCCAACCACGAGAAAACTTTACAAATTATATTTGTAGATGTTAAATATTCTTACAGTACTTCGTTAATTGTTGAACTAGAAAAATATGACCCTAATGTGGTGGGATGGTGGTCACCTGCTGACCCGCTCCCTTCCGGGTTCGGCAGTGTTTCCACCCCTGGGTAAGCTACTTGCTATTTAGCTTTTGATTTATTTTATCTGGATCCACAGTTAATGGGTTTTCTGTTTCAGGCACCTGATTGTGTTTTGGAGCTGCAGCGCTTTGGACGCTCTGCTGTCTTGTCTTCCCATTGTTTGTTTGGGCCGCTCTCAACTAAACCTGTTGCTGGTTGGGCAGGCTGTGTGGGCGGGGCATGACTCCTAAGGCCCCGTTGAAGGGCATTTGGAACTGGACGACTACAACGATGTGTTCCATTCTTTGAAGTATTTCGTTTTACAGTTTGTTTGTTATTGAAGTTTTCTTTTTGTTTTGTTTTTTACTAATTTCTTTTGCATTGCATGTTTTGTTTATTTCTTTTGGAATAATTGAACTTGTCCGTCCTTACCTTATGTGTTCCCTTTTGTTCCAGGGACCGACTAGTAGGCCTGAAGCCTCGTTTTTACAAAAAAATGTTTTAAGGAAATTGTTAAAATATTGTGCACTGCTCAGTCTGTGTTTGGGTGCATCTTGTAACTTTTAAAAAGATCTCCACCTCCTGGTCACACTAAGTAAAAGAGGTGAAGAGCTGCCTCTCTCGCACCTACCTCCACCAGCGCTCCTCAGAACTCTGGTGGGGGAAGCCGCG